>NC_064920.1:513613323-513915246 GCF_023897955.1 Schistocerca gregaria
GTCTGATATTCCGTAGGCTCTTACTTTGTTTATCAGGCGATAGTGCGGAACTGTATCGAACGCCTTCCGGAAGTCTAGGAAAATAGCATCTACCTGGGAGCCTGTATCTAATAATTTCTTACGTCTACTTACCTTGTTGGTGGGCGACAACGATATATTTTCACCTTTGGTTGAGAAACTTGAGATTGGAATTTCGTGTATTGTGATAATCATTTAGGTGAAAAACTGACGCTGATACAATACTTTTATTCACAACTTATTTCTCTCCACGTGACAGAGGAAAGAACAGGTAAGACCAAAGTAAGTTCTCCCAGCTAAAAATTAGTAGCGTTGTGTTTAAAACAACTTGACTTTACTTACAAAGTTGTTCAGTATTTTTAGTAAGGATTAAACGTAATTAGCAGCAGGTGTCTTCTTAATTAAAATTTCTTCACAAAAAGTGTATGACAAACACCAAAGTCTCTAATATAACCATAAATGTCTGTTCTTAATTTGAGTACCGGTATTGTGGACACGTATACCTGAGTGGTCTTCGGTTACTTCAAACTGTGAATGAGTGCCAACAAGACAGGCAAGGCAGGATCAACTTCAAGGTTTTAACGTATTCTGGGTTGGTTAATAAATTTGTAGATTTTTTCAATAACAGAAACATTCAAACATTCTCCTTCACTATTTACACCAGTATGCCAAAGCTGGGCAGACTATGGGATTCTGTGGCTGTAGAAATCAGGTGGTTTTGAGGCGACGACCTCTTAGATTCCAGATCGGAGTGCTTTTTCATCCGGAAACCAAATACCTTGAAGATTGTACAGGGCGGAAAATGTGAAAAGTGGACTGGTCGTTGTTCTTGAACTGCGAACGTTACAGTTGTTGACAACAAAAATCAGCAGGTATTGTTACATTGCGGATAAGAAATTCGTAGTTCACTGCACCATCGTTGTTCCATCAGAGGCGTAACATTGTCTTCTAAGGATGCTCGCAGGTCTTTTTATGGGGAGCTGCCGCTTTGTTTGGCTCAACGATTCTTTTTTTTTCCTACGTTTGCATAAAAACAACATTTCTCGCCATCAGTAACGATACAGGATAGGAATGGTCAGTGTTGATCACGGGCCAATTGATGACGAGTAATCAGAGATCTATGGAGAGCTACCCACAGGTTATTGTGATTTCGACTTAGAACTTCGAGCGTGCGGTACCCATTCAGCCGATTCTTGAACGTTCCTCGTTGCATGCAAATACCGCAATATGATCGAATGATCACATTTCAGCACGTTCATCAGTTCTCGAGTACACTGCGTTCAACGATCTTCGTCAAATCCCGAAGGTCTTCCAAGAGGTGGAGAGTCACTAATGTCAAAACAACCATCCTTAAAATGAGGACACTATTTTATTTCCGTGCTCAGTACAGTGGCATTATCCCGGTACACGGTGCAAATGATTCCGGCTGTCCCCATTGCTGTCATCCCTATACTGAACTCACACAGAAGACTCTGTTAGAAATATTCCGATGTCTCCACTTGGCACTCCACTTTCTCGCGGTCACAGCTGCAGCCACTATCTCCAAATGAGAAAACGACAAAACGTAAACTAGAAAATCAACAGTGAAGTACAAATACAAAAAGGTAGTCGACAAATAAACCTATAGCAACGGGAATACCACCATAAAAACAAAAGCTTTAGGAACATATGCACCAGACTAATAAAAAAACACCATTCTGAAAATATGGAAACTTTAGCAAATTTCAACAGATTCTGAGCGTTTATATTCCTCACTTTCTGGTTCATCTGATTATTGATTATTGCGAAGTAGGCCTATGTTTGCACAATGACATACTAGAGGAACTCCTTTGAAATAATTAACAGGCAGGTATTACATTAGACACCTCTTGCCACTTTGTGCCAATTTAATGAAAAAGAAAAGCACACTAACGTTGTCAGTGTTGTTATACTCTAATGTGTTATACATGTTTGGATTTCAAAAACACTTCGTGGGTGGCTCACGATCTCTGACAGATATTCATTTAGAAAACTTGCCTATGTCTGACGATTTTCAGGAACGAACATGGAATAACAAGTTATTTGGTTTCGATATTGTGTATCACCTGGGTTCGTGATTTCCTGTCAGAAAGGTCACAGTTCGTACTAATAGACGATAAGTCATCGAGTAAATCAGAAGTAATATCCGGCGTTCCCTAAGGAAGTGCTATAGGCCCTCTATTGTTTCTGATCTATATTAACGACGTAGGAGAGAATCTGAGTAACCGTATTAGATTGTTTGCAGATATGTTGCCCTTTTTTTTTTTTTCATCAGTCTACTGACTAGTTTGATGCGGCCCTCCACGAATTCCTTTCCTGTGCTACCCTCTTCTTCTCAGAGTAGCACTTGCAACTTGCAACCTACCTTGCAGTTTTTGCCCTCTACAGCTCCCTCTAGTAGCATGGAAGTCATTCCTTCATGTCTTAGCAGATGTCCTAACATTCTGCCCCTTCTCCTTATCAGTGTTTTCCACATTTCCTTTCCTCTCCGATTCTGCGTAGAACTTCCTCATTCCTTACCTTATCAGTCCAACTAATTATCAACATTTGTCTATAGCACAACATCTCAAATGCTTCGATTCTCTTCTGTTCCGGTTTTCCCACAGTCCATGTTTCACTACAATACAATGCTGTACTCCAGACGTACTTCCTCTGAAATTTCTTCCTCAAATTAAGGCCGGTATTTGATATTAGTAGACTTCTACTAGCCAGAAGTGCCTTTTTTGCCATAGCGAGTCTGCTTTTGATATCCTCCTTGCTCCGTCCGACATTGGTTATTTTACTGCCTAGGTAGCAGAATTCATTAACTTCATTGACTTCGTGACCATCAATCCTGATGTTTAGTTTCTCGCTGTTCTCATTTCTACTACCTCTCATTACCTTCGTCTTTCTCCGATTTAGTCTCGAACCATACTGTGTACTCAGACTGTTCATTCCATTCAGCAGATCATTTAATTCTTCTTCACTTTCTCTCAGGATAGCAATGTCAACAGCGAATAGTATCATTGATATCCTTTCACCTTGTATTTTAATTCCACTCCTGGACCTTTCTTACATTTCCATCATTGCTTCCTCGATGTACAGATTGAAGAGTAGGGGCGAAAGGCTGCAGCCTTGTCTTACACCCTTCTTAATACGGGCACTTCGTTCTTGATCGTCCACTCTTATTATTCCCTCTTGGTTATTGTACATATTGTATATGACCCGTCTCTCACTATAGCTTACCCCAACTTTTTTCAGGATCTCGAACAGCTTGCACCATTTTATATTGTCGAACGCTTTTTCCAGGTCGACAAATCCTATGAACGTGTCTTGATTTTTCTTTAGGCTTGCTTCCATTATAGCCGTTACGTCAGAATTGCCACTCTCGTTCCTTTACTTTTCCTAAAGCCAAACTGATCGTCACCTAGCGCATTCTCAATTTTCTTTTCCATTCTTCTGTATATTATTCTTGTATGCAGCTTCGATGCATGAGCTGTTCAGCTAATTGTGCGATAATTCTCGCACTTGTCAGCTCTTGCCGTCTTCGGAATTGAGTGGATGATGCTTTTCCAAAAGTCAGATGGTATGTCGCCAGACTCATATATTCTACACACCAACGTGAATGGTCGTTTTGTTGCCACTTCCCCTAATGATTTTAGAAATTCTGATGGAATGTTATCTATCCCTTGTGCCTTATTTGACCGTAAGTCCTCCAAAGCTCTTTTAAATTCCGATTCTAATACTGGATCCCCTATCTCTTCTAAATCGACTCCTGTTTCTTCTTCTATCACATCAGACAAATCTTCACACTCATAGAGGCTTTTAATGTATTCTTTCCACCTATCTGCTCTCTCCTCTGCATTTAACAGTGGAATTCCCGTTGCACTCTTAATGTTACCACCGTTGCTTTTAATGTTACCAAAGATTATTTTGACTTTCCTGTATGCTGAGTCGGTCCTTCCGACAATCATATCTTTTTCGATGTCCTCACATATTTCCTGCAGCCATTTCGTCTTAGCTTCCCTGCACTTCCTATTTATTTCATTCCTCAGCGACCTGTATTTCTGTATTCCTGATTTTCCCGTAACATGTTTGTACTTCCTCCTTTCATCAATCAACTGAAGTATTTCTTCTGTTACCCATGGTTTCTTCGCAGATACCTTCTATGTACCTATGTTTTCCTTGCCATTTACCGACTTGTAATGTCATCAGATGATCAAAACGACTTTTCAAATGATTTAGGTAAGATATCTGCATGGTGCGAAAACTGGCAGTTGACCGTGAATAAGGAAAATTGTGAAGTTATTTACATGAGTACTAAAAGAAATCAGCTAAATGTCGATTACGCGAAAAGTCACTCAAATCTGAAGGATATAAATTCATCTAAACATTTAGGGATTACAATTACAAATAACCTAAACTGGAACGATCACATAGTTAATATTGTGGGTAGAGCAAACCAGATTCTACGATTCATTGGCAGAACACTTAGAAGGTGCAACAGGTCTACTAAAGAGACTACTTACATCACGCTTGTCCACCCTATTCTGGAGTACTGCTGTGCAATGTGGGACTCACGGATTACATCGAAAAATTACAAAGGAAGGCAGCTCGTTTTGCATTATCGCGAAATAGGTGAGATAGTGTCACCGACATTATACGTGAATTAGAGTGACAATCATTAAAACAAAGGCGTTTGTCGTTGCGACGGGATCTTCTCATGAAATTTCAATC
Organism: Schistocerca gregaria; assembly: GCF_023897955.1. Classification (NCBI taxonomy): domain Eukaryota; kingdom Metazoa; phylum Arthropoda; class Insecta; order Orthoptera; family Acrididae; genus Schistocerca; species Schistocerca gregaria. The sequence goes on from NC_064920.1 coordinate 513,618,076, forward strand.
ACCAGTTTTCTCCTCCGACTGTGAAAACATTCTGTTGGCACCCACCTACATAGGGAGAAATGATCATCACGATAAATTAAGAGAAATCAGAGCTCGCACAGAAAAATTAAATGCTCGTTTTTTCCGCGTGCCGTTCGAGAGTGGAACGGTAGAGAGACAGCTTGAAGATGGTTCATTGAGCCCTGTACCTGGCACTTTATTGTGAGTAGCAGAGTAATTACGTAGAGGTAGATGTAGATAGACAGCCATAGTATTTCAAAGCACTGATTTCGAACTGTACCTATATAAGTGAATAAGTTGTTTCCGACAAAAAGTAAGCTGCATTCTCACTTGTCAAATAGCTTTAACGGCGGAAAAATTTCAGGACCTATCGAAATATTGTGTTGAATGTATAATGTGTCAGTGAAGTTGACCTCTTCCAGTGACGTTAATGTGATATCAGTGTTAAGCATGGTGCACAAAGAGGTGAGAGGTCTGCGAACACACTTTCATATTTTCTGTGACTCTTACGGACATCAAGGAGAGTGTACTTTATTTATTTGACATTAAATATTGTATGACCTGTCAATTAGGTTTTTCGCTTGGATCGCAGAACACTTTTCAGCGAATCAAATATTCCCAACTAGTTCCTTTTCCCAGCTTCTTCAGGATCGAAAAACCATGTATAAAACTGCTTTAAAGATATGATTACCTTAAAGTGTTAAATATTTGACATTAAGCACATAAGCGAGAAAAAGGATAGGAAGGTTTTTTGGACGTCACTAAGTGCACTGATCCCCAAGTACTTGGTGAATATGGACTACGCACACCACGAGGTATGCTATCATGTGATGTGAACACTTTTTCCAACTGTAACACTTGTCTTACTGTGTTAAACCTTTAACGTACCATTATACCTCATTATTAGCAGGATACCATTTATAATTTTTAAATTCGGTTATTAATTATATTAAATGATAAAAATCAAATTTTACCGCCCCAGGACGCGGTTGGACACGGAGCTTGCAACGGGATACATCCAGGGTTATTTGTCCAGTAACACAGATGGTATAACTGGAAATACCACACATAATGATTCAAATCATATATATCTGTTAGGAAACAATGAGAGTCAATTAGAAAGAGTCCCGTTTTAAACTACCAGTAATCGTACAGCTCGGAACTTATCACATATGGTGTTCTGCAAAATTCCATCTTACGGCTTTTAAATGTTCTTGTATGTAAAGAGCTTTCATCAGTAGCATAACCAGATGCTTGGTATTGTTTGAAGATGATACATACATTTCAGTAAATGAAGCAAAATTTTAGGTAAATCGGTTTACTCCATTTTCTGGCCATGAACATAGTTCTTTGTCAAATAAGTTAGAAAAAAGTACACTATATGCTGTTCATAATCTGTGAACGTTTTCCTTCCAGTATATGCCCAAACAGAAGAAACATAAGTAAGATGTCGATAGAGTTAAATTCTTGAGATTACACGTTAGTAATGAATTTATTTGCAAGGAGAATACCACAGAACTGAAAGTTGTTGCCCCATAAACTTTAAAACAAATTACATCGAGCATGCAAAACATTCGGCAAACTGAAAAAAATGTCGATGTGACTGGAAAACTATGTTGAAACGTCAAATACATCAAAAAGCGGTCAGAACGGAAGTAATAATTACAGAGGACTTACTGTTCTGTACCCTGGACGAAGAAAAACACGAAGTTGAGTATTAATTGGTGGACTTCAGGGAGGTTTCAGACAAAATCGTTTTCAAGAAGAACAAATACTAATTCTGTAACTAGTCTTCAGGAAACAACAAATTTATAGTTAGAAATTACTTAGTACCGTCACAGACTTCTTTTAAGGAGTTTTGTAGCCTAATGGGTCGTTCTGAAAAAACTAAATTAAGACCTCCACACCACTGTAGTTAGTAGTGAAACACAAAATGGTAAAAATAACCTAGGAAAGAACTTGGGATAGGGGAGAAATTTCGGTCCATTTTGAAATTAAAAGAGGACTATCTTAAAAATAATAATCCGATAATGGGAGGAAATAAACTCAGACATTAAAACAGATTATCCAATGAAATTAGGAAAATCTAACCAAACTAGGAAAATCAGTATTAGGATAGTCGATAGACTGTTTAGGAGTGTCTGTTTGTATTTGTGTACCACACAAGCTAGTATAGTTACGTCGCATTGTTCTGCCACAGCTTGATGAACTATTAAAAGTTGTGTAAACTGTAACGAAATAGTAGAGATTTTCTCTTATGTATAACTGTTTACAAAGAAAGCTGCAATGGAAATTAGTTGTCTGCTGAAGTGCCGCCTAGTGTAAGAAGATGTTGGAAATTAGGTATTTTTCACTGTTACGGTAAAAGTGAAATTATCACAAAAAATAAATTCGTGCGTCTGAATCCTTATGACACAGTTGATTTTCTTGTTTGTTAGATACATTGCAAACACATACATGAGCAGTGAAATAAGCTCACAGGATCTGCAGATTAAAATGTAGCCTAATGAAACAATAACAATCGTTATTAAATTAACAGAATTCTCTGTGCCGACGGGTGTATTTGTTATTCATGCCTTTTACGAATACAAAAATACGCGGGACAACTCCAGGGATTATTTTGTAACTCCGGGGTAATATCTCACACATAAACAAACGTATGACAATAAAACATGTTTGAACTCTGTAAAAGCACCGAATTTTGGCTAAATGTTTTATACACGAGAAAGCCTTTCGTACAAAGAGTAGGATGTCATGCTGAAGTGCTACAGTATGCCATTATGATGCTGTCATTCCCACACAGGATACGACGAACGCAATTAGAATATGACGAATCGTAGGAGATGAATACTTCGACTAGTAATTTACGCTTCTGTTCGGTTTTAAATAGGGAGGAACCCTTCAGTTTTAAGTTGCAGAGCCAACAAGGTTGTCGTAGTACAACACGGCTTTTTCTTTTGGCTATTGTACTGTTGGTTTTTTAAAACCTTAGTAAATGAATTATATCTATTTCGGTGGTAGGCTACTTCGTTTGCATACAGTCGGTTAGTAAGTATCGTGTCTTCAGCAAACGACGTGTGAAGGATAAAATTTCTGCTTTCAAATGTTTTTTTTTTTTAATTCCTCTATGCTGTGGCTATAATCGTGAAATGTAATAATACCCATGATTTCTAAGTTGTTGTTGTGCTCTTCAGTCCAGAGACTGGTTTGATGCAGCTCTACATGCTATTATATCCTGTGCAAGCTTCTTCATCTCCCAGTACCTACTGCAACCTACATCCTTCTGAATCTGCTTAGTGTATTCATTTCTTGGTCTCCCTCTACGATTTTTAACCTCCACGCTGCCCTCCAATACTAATCTATTCAATACGTCCTCATTAGGTGTGTGATATGCCCATCTAATCTTCAGCATTCTTCTGTAGCAGCACATTTCGAAAGCTTCGATTCTCTTCTTGTCCTAACTAGTTACCGTCCATGTTTCACTTCCATACATGGCTACACTCCATACAAATATTTTCAGAAACGACTTCCTGACGCTTAAATCTATACTTAATGTTAACAAATTTCTCTTCTTCAGAAACGCTTTCCTTGCCACTTACAGCCTACATTTTATATCCTCTCTACTTCGACAATCATCAGTTATTTTGCTCCCCAAATAGCAAAACTCTTTTACCGCTTTAAGTGTCTCATTTCCTAATCTAATTCCCTCAGCATCACCCGACTTAATGCAGTTACATTATATTATCCTCTTTTTGCTTTTGTTGATGCTCATCTTTCAAGACACTGTCCATTCCGTTTAACTGCTCGTCCACATCCTTTCCTGTTCCTGATAGACTTACAATGCCATCGACTGACCTCAGTGTTTTTATTTCTTCTCGATGGATTTTTAATACCTACTCCAAATTTTTCTTTTGCTTCCTTTACTGATTGCTCATTATACAGATCGAATAACAATGGGGATAGGCTAAAACCCTGTCTACTCCCTTCCCATTCACTGCTTCCCTTTCATGCCACTCGGCTATTATAACTGCCACCTGGTTTCTGAACAAATTGTAAATAGCCTTTCGTTCCCTGTGTTTTACCGCTGCCACCTTCGGAATTAGAAAGACAGTATTCCAGTCAACATTGTCAAAAGCTTCCTCTAAGTCTACAAATGCTGGAAATGTAGGTTTGTCTTTCCTTCTTCTATCTTCTAAGATAAGTCGTAGTGTTACTATTGCCTCGCTTGTTCCAATATTTCTATGGAATCCAAAACAATCTTCCACAAGGTCGGCTTCTACCAGTTTTTCCATTCGTCTGTAAGGAATTCGCTTTAGTATTTCGCAGCCTGACTTGTTAAGCTTATAGTTCGGTAATTTTCACCCCTGTCAACACCTGCTTACTTTGGGATTGGAATGATTGTGCTTTCTATAACGGCTTTTATTAATGGAAGAGGAAAGCTTCAATTAGCAACACAGTTTCTGTAACTGTTCAAAACAATGATGTGTCGGGTACCAGTGAATTAGTGAAGATCCATTAAGCAAGCCGAGGAAACTGCATGCATGTTTATAGTGAATGATGAGGCACTAACTACACGAAAGTATGATACCTTGCTTTTGTAAACTGTTATTGAGCATAATGCACTTGGGAACAAAAAGAAAAACTGAAGATATGTCCGATAAAGTTTAGCCAGATTTCATAAAAGGTAATCATACCATACAAGAAAATAATAATTTACAGCCGGCCGCGGTGGTCTCGCGGTTCTAAGCGCACAGTCCGGAGCCGTGCGGCTGCTACGGTCGTAGGTTCGAATCCTGCCTCGGGCATGGATGTATGTGATGTCCTTAGGTTAGTTAGGTTTAATTAGTTCTAGGTTCTAGGGGACTATGACCTCAGCTGTTAAGTCCCATAGTGCTCAGAGCCATTTCCAATAATTTACACCTGTTAATTCAGCGATGAGGCCAGAAAAATCAGGATACATTCAAAGTATTTGTACATTTGGACAATCCTTTTGACAAGCGAAAAAGCCAGAATGAAAAGTGAATCAGCAAAAACTCTGTGTGCCTTAGGAAGGGAATAAATTAGATTTGAAGCGTCTCGTCACTGCTCTACAACCTGTACATTGTAGAAGTGATGTTGAAGGTAAGGAAAATATTAGTAGATGATAGAGTACTAGAGGAGCAAATACGAGAGCGAGAATTCCCACTGTCATAGTTTTGCTTCCGTGTGGAAGGCAGCCACAGGAAACCTGTTGATTCGAATCAAAATCATTTAATGAATGTGAAATGTAGTTGCATTAGATTTTTTATTAATGGTGACAGATTTCCCGATTTGATCAAAAGATCGTTTTTAGATCTAGTGCTGCAAGATGTAGTTTGTAAGTAGCAGTAAAGATGTAATACTTTATTTTATGTTACATTCTTACCACCACTGACAAACTACACATTGCAGCACTAAATCTGAATATGATCGGCTAACCTAATCAAAACCGTGCATCACTGATAAAAATAAGTAGTGATGCAGGGGGTGCTTTCCATTCGTTACAGCAAGACATTTTCCTATCCTGAAGTATGCCCTCAATCACGTAACATAGGTACACAACATTGAAGAATGACAACAGGAACTTAACCTCAGTATCACTGCCAGAAAAAGTGGAAGAATTTTCCTACCTGGATGTGAAATACAGAAAGATATGTACGACACTAAACCAATCCAAAGTTCTCAGAAAAACTATAACTGTACTTTAGCTTAATAAATTGACAGTAACTGTGATATGGATGTCTTTTATTTTCATGCTAACCGGGATACCCGGCTTCCTCAGGTCTTCTTCTTTGGGAAGCTAAAAGTGCTTAGTGTTCTTCGTCAGGATTAGTTTTTTTTCCCCTGTTCTTCTTATTTTCGCCGTTTGTTCCGGTGAAATATATTTTCAGAAAATTACAGTCTTCGTTGTGTGGTGGTAGTAATGATCCCATGTTGTGATAGATATGTCGTCGGATGGAAAAAAAATATATATATATATAATGAATTTTATCTCTGTTAGAATTGTTCGAAGTGACACCGAAAGAAGTCTTTTGGAAGCAGGCGTTGCACGCTTTTGTATGTTGAAGAAAGTGTTTTCATTCTGGAGTTTCCCGGGTCATGTAAAGAGAAAATTCCTGCGGAGGTGCTTCCACTGGCAGGAATCGTATCTTTCCATTCATGCAACACAATTCTAGTGTTTGTGTAATGAATTTTTTCGAGTTGTAATATTGTTACATATCATCCATTTCTACGGTTACGACGTTTTTGGATTTCTTATCTTCTTTCGTCGGGTCGTACTGGAATGCTTCATTTGTTGTGTTTTATCGTTTACTTATCCTATTCCACGCTTCTCATAGGGTGATATTTTCGTGACTGGCCTGATTTCGCAGTCTTTTATTACAAGACTGTGCCGCAGTTCTTGATTCTTCTATCCATTTATTTCATTGTTCTTCGGTTTCTCTGATTTTCACGTACTCATTGTCGTTCGTCGGAAACTTAAACATGCTTCGCACTCTTCGTGCGTTTAATGAGCTGTTCTTTTTTGATTCACTCTTCAGGAATGGCAAGTTCGTTTGGGTATTGTCTAAAGTATAAATAAAACCAATTTCTTATTAACAAATGCACTAAGTACACTTTACATATCTTTCACACCTTATTTTCGATTTATAATCAGTCACTGTATCACTTTGACTAGTTAGACATCACTGTTTGATTTAATTTACTCTCTGCACTAGCTTTTTGGTTCCTTCCTTCGTCACTGATAAGAAATTGACTTTCGAACCCACAACAGATCGTGCTCTATAGACCCCTACCAACGGGTATTCACGCTAGTGGCGCATTCCAAGACATACCAAACAGGCTTCCAATGGTCCAGAATGTTCCATAACATTCAACAACATTGCAGAGTGTTCTCTAAGGTTACACAGTGACCTTGGATGTGATCTGGGATGTTCCGGGTTTTCCCGAACATTGTGGATACTGAAACTTGTGGATACTACGCGACTCTTCCATACATTTCAAAATATCCCGGATCATTGTGAAATATTCGTGATATTCTGGAATGTTATGGACTGTTCTCTAATAATCTAGAATTCCCTTGAATACTCCGTGATCTCCTCGAATGTTCTAGAATGTTGTGAACAGCACTGTAAAGCATGTCCGGAGTTATGGTGAGGCATTGGCGTTGGATGTTGTCTTTCAGCAGCCCTAGAGATGTCGGTCGATCACGATACACTTGCGACTTCAGGTAACCTCAAAGCCTATAATAGTACGGACTGAGGTCTGGGGACCTGGGAGGCCAAGCATGACAAAAGTCGTGGCTGAGCTCACGATCATCACCAAACGAAGCGCGCAAGAGATCTTTCGCGCGTCTAGCAATATGGGGCGGAGCCCCACCCTGCATAAACATCGTACGTTCCAGAAGGTGTTTATCAGCCAGGCTGGGGATGATGCGATTCAGTAACATAACTTCACGGTAGCAGTTACAAAACCAGAAACACGCATTTCCTCGAAGAAAAAAGGCCCGTTAACGGTAGATGCGGTAAATCCAACCCATACCGTGACTTTCTAGTCGTGCAACGGAGTTTCCAAGACAGTTCTAGGATTTTCGGTAGCCCAAATTCTGCAGTTGAGGGCGCTGGAAGACCCTCGGAGCGTGAAATGAGCTTCGTAGGTCTACAACACGTTACTGAACCAATCGTCATCTTCCGCCATCTTTTGAAACTCCCACACCGCAAATGCCCTCCGCTTCACTAAATCGTCAGGAAACAGTTCATGATGTCGATGGATTTTGTACGGAGAGCATCGGAGGGTACGCCTATGTGCAAACCAAAAAGTAGTGTATGGAATGCCCGTGCGAGGTGCGACTGCACGAGCGCTGGCTTCCCCGTGCATAGACGAACCCGCTACAGTCTCAATTTCTTCCTGAACTGCCTCAGCAGCATTTACGCCTTGTGCTCGGTCGGCCACTACGGGATCCATCGTCTAAACAACCTGTGGCTTCGAACTTCAAAATCATTCTCGCCAAAGCTGTATTTGTCAACGGACCTTTACGCGTTCGAATTCCCCTTCGTATAGCGATAGGATCGTAATGCTGAAGTAGCACATTCCCCATTCTAATAATACAGCTTCACTAAAAGCGCCTTTTCAGATAACGTCAACATGCTGCGACTGCTGGCGCATCTGATTCGCCCTCTCATTACAGCTCCGTTTATACACGACTGTCATGCGTAGTCACTGATGTTTTGCTGTCCAGCGCCATCTGTTGGACATTTTGTGAACTTTGTTCTTTTTGGTTCTAATAAAACCCCATGTCATTCCAAGCACGTGTGTCAATTTGTACCTCTCTATCTACATCATTCCGTGGTTTAGCAAGTTTTCCAATTTATACTGACTTTTTGATCACTCGATATATTAAGCATAATTACGTGTATGCTGTGATCGTAGCTACCGAGCGAGTTGACGATTTGGTTTACGTTCCACTCCTGGGCCCATGGAGCTGTACTCCCAAATGATGGTTCACGTTTCGACGACTCCCACAACTTACTTCCTTCCCTGCATTCCAGCCTCTCATTCGTCTTTGTCTACGTACTTGGGAACAAAAGTGCCGCAGGAACGAGCAAGGTTGCGGCAGGCGGCTGTCATATTACGCAGTGCTCCGCTCCTGGTACTGGCGATCCCTTTGAATGTGTTGAGCAGACTGGGCGGGCGACTTTACGGCCGCGGAGAGCGCGCAGAAATGAAACGGCCCGAGGCGATCACGAGCCGGCGATATTGGCCCCGGGCGCCGCCTCTACGGCGACGGTGACGCAGACGACGACGCGCCGCTTGTCGTCGGCGCCGCGGCGCCATATGAGCCGCTGGATGCTGCGGCATAGCTCTGGTGCCGGCCATCTTCATTTTGACCGCGGCGTTGGCTACAGCCGGCATTGGCTTATTCCCTGCCCCACATTCTCCCTTCTTCATAAATTATTTTCAAAATTAACTTTCGCGTACGCACATGTTTTCTCCGTGTATGTGCCTAACAATTAAGTTCCATCGATAAACCAGAGGTTTCGTGAATGGTCACATACAGTGAATCCATCAGCAAACTATCTCCAGCGGATAGGGCAGCAATGTCCGAGGAGGAGGATGCATGACCAAAACAGCACAAAATCTACCTTCGAGAGTTCAGCAAGAGATAAATAGCCTGAATTTCTTGATTGTGGGCCGCCAGACAGTAAGCATTTGTTATTTACTCTAGCATGATCCTTATACAGATTTATGCGCTAGCTATCTGTTTCATTAAACAGCAGTGTAAGATGTAAGGCAAAGTTGCAACCTTTCTTACCTAATGTTCAACTTGTGCCTCAAAAAAGCAATGATTTAAATTAAATAAAAGTTAGGGGTTGGATAAAAAATCGGGGTAAAGGATGCTGAAGGTTACAGATGTGGTTCCACATCGGCTGTTACTTGATTTTGAATTGTTTTATCTACTGGATTTTAAACGAGTGTCCAATATCGGTCTTACATACTATTCTCAGCAGCATATGCATCAAAACACAGAAGCCGTACCTAGGGCATTGAGACTGGCCGGTAAGACCTAATTTGGCCAGTCGACAAAATTGCAGTATGTGAAAACACTGGAAAAATCAAACAATATCAGCTCATGTACATCCGCGTCTCTAATCTTCAATGAATTAACTTCTGTTGTATCCCGCACGAAGAAAAAAGGAAAGCATATTATTCGCTGCCATCCCATTCACCACCTTTACAGGGAGAAGATACCGTGGAATGGAGATTTAAAAAAAATGGTTAAATGGCTCTGAGCACTATGCGACTTAACTTCTGAGGTCATCACTCGCCTAGAACTTAGAACTAATTAAACCTAACTAACCTAACGACATCACAAACATCCATGCCCGAGGCAGGATTCGAACCTGCGACCATAGCGCTCGCTCGGTTCCAGACTGTAGCGCCTAGAACCGCTTGGTCACTACGGCCGGCGTACAACGGGGAACTGGATAGACTAAGTAAGGACTCCAGAGCAAATATAAGCTGTCCAGTACCAGTGTGCTACAGACGGTCAGGACCGAGCAGCTTTGAGAGATCTGTCATTTATGCTTGTTTTCATCTCAGAGTAGAAATTTTAACTTCACGGCGTCAGTTATTTTCTGAATGTATTCCTGTCTCTCACTTCCACCTCAGGTTTTATCCTCTACAGCTCCCTCCAGTGCTCTTATTTTCAACATTCTTCTGTAGCACCTGTACTGTCACCGGGAAGCTAAGAAAGTGCCACATAAATATTTTCTTGTGTCTGAAAAAACAGGAAGTGACAATAGGACAAAATCCATTACAGTAAGGTAATAGTCATATCTGCGATGCAACAAAAACAAAGAAAATACAATATTCATTGCCAAAATTATGTAAAGACTGTGATGCTGTTAACACTTCGTTTTGTTCAAGTTCTTGGAAGAATAAGACGCAGACTTATAGCTTAACATTTCATTACGTGGATGGAAATGTCCATGAAGTAATAATTTCTGTTTGTTATCTCAGAATATAATTATTATTCCTTAACATAAAATAACTGATTCTATTTAATGTTCATATGTGTGTAAAACACCTTGTACACTAATTGTTGGCAGCCATTCCTGCAAAGTTCTCTCAATTCACCTGGACGTGGCATCCATATATTCGCTATAACTGGTACAATGTGCAGGCAATACAAGCACATATGGTCAGAATTTTAAATTGCTTCAGATACAACACGACACAGCAACAGAATTGTATGATCCAACTTTTTTGAACCTCGTATAAAACTAAAAGATCTTTTAAAGCAAATATTTAAAGAATAACAAGTTCATGGAAATAAAAGTGTACAATTTTTCCCCTTTACTTATCACATACGTGTTAATAAGTTAGGTTTCATTACACACAAACATCTCAGTTATTTGAGTCTCCACTTTTCAGGTTTTCCAATAGTAACTATCTCATTACCACACCATGCTCTATGACAAACGTAAATTTCAAGAAACGTCTTCCTTAAATTCCGACCAATGTTGATAGTCGGCTGACCAGGAATACGCTTTTCATCATTGCTAGTCTCCTTTTCACGTGCTCTTTGCTTCATCCGTCACGAGGTATCTTTGTACCTATGTAGCAGAATTTCTTAATTTCATCCCTCTCGTTGGTTATTCAGTTCTTTCTTCATGGTCACCTCTCCCTGGAATGTTCCCTCCTGGAGATCCAAATGAGGGACTATTCCGGAATCTTTTGCCAATGGAGAGATCATGATGACTCTTTTCTCCAGTCATAGGCCGCATGTTCTGCGGATACACATAATGTGTTTTGAGTGCAGTAATTTACGTTGCCTTCTGCCGCCCCATGTCGTTTATCACTACCGATTCTTCGGCCCTTAGGGGTAATTTCCCACCGCAAGGGGAAGAGTGCTCCAAACTTCTGTTCGCTCCTCCACCCTCTTGGACAAAGTCGGTGGCAGGACGTGGATAACTTCTTGCGCCGGAAGTCATCGACCACCGTTGTTGAAGATTTTTATTCAAAGTTTATGCAGTGGCAAGGTTCAAAACCGTTACGGATGACGTTTGGATTACTAGTCAAAGACTACAGCTAGACCACAGCGATGATGGACAGTTGAGGTAGACAAAAACGGAATATCAACAAGCATTGTACGGACCTCAGAAGCAAAGTGAGAGGATTACGTGGGCAGGCAATTGAAGGCAATTACTGAGGTGTACCATATAAACTTACGACAGAGACAACAACGGTATCATCAATGATATCAACAAGGAAGCATGCCATTGGTGAAATGACTCAGCCATAGGGACACATGGCGGAGTCTGTGATATACAAGCTTCACCCTTGACGACGATCCGGAGGATGACGAAAGTGAACACATGCATGTACGAGTACAGAGGGAAACAAACAATTTCCTTCTGCGAAGAAGAGGCTGGAACAGGAAAGGAACTCGTGGCGGTCCCGCATCAGACCACACAGAAGACTGATGACTCAAAAAGAAAAAGTCCAGGAGCGACTCCTCTGTGATTGCTTTCAGCGACCAAAGAATGCTCACTCGCTCAGTGTTCCGAGCCTACTTCGGATCGGTTTTACATTGCACTCCGAAAATCTATGCCTGACGCAGTTAATCAGGCTATTGAAATACTGAACATAAAATAAACACGTAATAGGCATCGCAGGAGAGTTCGACAGTTTATGGTGGCTCGCTAAGTTTTCATGTCCCCGAGCCCTGTAGCTCCCAGCGGTTTCAAACAGTACCTTTCTTGGCTATTGGAGAAATGGTGGTGCCGTGTGGTGAGTGGGGAATCGCAAGCTGCTCAAAAAGTTCACAAAGGGCTGCCTGTAGGTGTCAATTTGCAGGCCCAATTTCAGAAGCATCACTATTGGACCCCTTCTAAATTAACTTTAGTGGACGATTGCATAGAAGTACAGGGTGATCAGTCGTTAACGCAACCGCTTTCGCGGCATATGGCCGGCTGGCGAGGCCGGCTGCTGTGCCTGCGGTGCAGGTGGGAGGTGGTCCGAAGTAGGTATAGTTTGATTTGGGACGCAAATCATTCATACCATGCAGAAGACAAACATCTAAAAGACAAGAAAATTACTCACGCATATTAAGCAATGAGGTGCTGAAACTGACTCTCTTTGTTGATCAAGCATTTCTGACACCTGCTTACGAAATTGCCCATAACATTCTGCAGCCCACTGAGAAATGGCAGCAGCTTCTTGACGACTCTTCGTTTTAAATCCATCTGAAGTGTTTGGACTTGATTTGAACACTTTCTGCCTTAGTACCATCCAGAGATAAAAATCGAACGGCATTACACGTGGGGAAGGAGGTGACCGTTTCTGTTGTTACTGATAACTCTGTCTTGAAATACGTCATGAATTTTCTGCAATGAGTAGCTGGGTGTATGTGCTGCCACAGAGTCCTGATGAAAGGTCTCTAAAGTCGTTCTCTGTCAATTAATTGGACATAAAAGGCCACAAAATGTTTTTCCATGTAATCCTCAACGTCAATTGTTCCTGGGGAAAAAAAGGACAGGTGCTATTATTTTCTCACCGCTGACAGTACACCCTACTATTTTTTTGATCATACAGTGGTGCCTCGTGTATTAAGTTAGGCTTTTTATTTTGTGAATTAACGTATTCACTTAGATGGAATCATTATTCATCCGATAAGAAAGTTAGCTGAGGCTCAATTTCTCTACCACGCAGCCCATTCAAAATCCATTCACGAAACTCCAGTCCTGTTGCAGTGCCATCTGGTTTCAGTTCTTGCACTGTAGTTTATTCATAGGGTTGTAACTGTGGTAACTTCGTAGCCATTTGAACAGAGGAGTAGGAAATTTTCAGTTTCTGAGAAAGAAATCCAATTAATTTTGTAGGAAACCTTTCCATAGCCTGTCCAATGTAATCCAGAGTTTCTTCTGTGACCACTGTACGTGTTCTGTATGTCTCCTGTCAATAATACTTCCCATTTCACAAAATTTGTTTATCAATCGGTGAATCCCACTCTCATTAGGAACCTGAACATCAGAAAACTCCTCTCAAAATAATGTATTCTTTGCTGATTTCGTACGCTCATATGGGTCATCCATATTTATTCATTGGAGAATAGAATGCTTGCATTTCTCCATTTCAATCGAAAAAAATTCACTCAGTCTACTATACAGAATTGGCAACAAACACTTGCTATTTCCGCAAGATTTCTACACACACGAAGGCCTCGCAGCAGAATGCAAATATATTTCCTACTCGCGCGGCCGCCAGCTGACCTGTGACAGTGGTCAACTGGAAGGAGCAGATTCCCTACCCACGAGGCCGCAGGCTGACAGCAGGCACGGAAAAAAAATCCCAACAGGCTGTTGTCGCATTAAGGATTACTCACCCTGTAGTATTCACATATTCAGTCAACCTGTGGCAGTGGACAACTGGAGGGAGCAGCTCGAAGCGAAAACATCAGCAGGACTGCAAACAATGACCGGTTCAGGTGCTATACACAGACTCAGCAACATGAATATAAAACAATCTACATTATACTGAAGGAGAACTTGCAAAGGCAGCCTAAGGTTAAACTGGAGAGAGACAGTGAAAATAAAACATGCTTAGAACATACTTGGTCATAAATCTAGATCACAAATTAATCTTTAATGAATATATTAAAACATTTACGAAAAGGACGTGCAAGTTACTTCGTAAACTTGCCAGGATCAACGCAACTAACAACGGATTACCCATGGATGTAGTAAGAAGTATGATTGCTGATAGGGTCTCTAAAGAGAATTTATGGCAAACAGAGTTGGACTGCTGAGAAATTGCTTGTAGGATATATGCATTCTTTCTCAAAATCATTGAGGGACGAAGCCCATTTCTTAAATGTCCACGCATTTCCTACTTGTATATCTCGTTCGGGAGGCAGACTATGTTTGTGGAGAGAGAGGGACTCCAGAGTAGACATTTCTATACTGTGACGTCAGTAATATTAGACTGTATTGTAGTTGCAGAAACTGTGCAGTGCGCCCACATTTAATTTCGCGTAACTTCCGCGGATTTGGCATCTCTCTGTCCGCAAGAACGCATGGAGCATCATTGTCGCCGGTAGAGGGCACTTCGGAGGAGAAGGTAGTTAAGAGCTGCAGCGACCTGGAGAGAAGGAGAGAGTGACGCTGGCGGCGAAGTGCTCAAGCGCAGCAGCGTGTTGTGGTGGCAAGTATCTGCCATGGCCCGTTGGCTAGAGTGGTGCCTTTGCTCAATGCGGGTTTGGTGGAGCCGAGTATTGGCCCCAGCCGTGAACATTTCTCATCGAAAGCTACTTCGGCAGGGTGCCCAGTATTCAATGTGCCCTCTACTGTGGAAGTAAGAAGCATTTTGTGTCCATTGTGTTGACCGGCCGCGGTGCCCGTGCGCTTCTAGGCGCTTCAGTCCGGAACCCCGCGACTCCTACGGTCGCAGGTTCGAATCCTGCCTCGGGCATGGATGTGTGTGATGTCCTTAGATTAGTAGTTCTAAGTTCTAGGGGACTGATGACCTCAGATATTAAGTCCCATAGTGCTCAGAGCCGTTTGTCCATTGTGTTGCCAAGTTGGAGTCGGGACCAACCTTTGCAAGTACTGGACGTGATGGCGTCTGCTAGATGATACCCATTTGTTTCCTGTGAGTAATCTTCGTTACATCCTTCTCTCTGCGCTCTCTATGCCAGAGTTTGTCAATGGGCGCTGGATTTTACGAGAATTCACGGTGAGCATCCGATAAGTGTGCACGTCTCTTGGTGTCGCATGGTGGCTATTTTGACTCCGGATCATGGGTGCTTGTTGTTATATGCATAGATGTGTTATTTATGAAAAATTTATCCTGTACTACTTCAGTTCCGTTAATGTGTGTTGGCTTGTGGCTGTCACTTCTCTAAATTTATTTGAGAATCGAAGGGTACAGAATAAAGATGTGATTCTTTTGATTTACGATTTGTACATTATAGTCAGTGAAAATTCTCTAATCCAGGTATCACGTTTCTCAGGCATGTCTGTAATTACCTGTTGGCTAATATGATGAGGTCAAGCTTTTTATTAAATCCCTTGCATCTACTCATACAAAAAAACTAAAGAACAAATTTGTGCCTCAGTAGTCAAGTCATAGTTTCGTTCATCACATTCGTACGTTTTTGCATTTTATAGTATGTTTAATTTTTACTAAATAATTAACGAGTGGTCTCTGTGTTACAGGATAGGTGGTTATTTTGAGAAATTGCAGTTCACTCTCACTTTTGATACAGTGTCATGCTGCTTAATGTTCATAGGGAAGCTGTTGTTTTTTACTTCATTTCTACATTTGATACAGTCTGACTTCATTCATATGATGAAATGGCTGGCAGTAGTTAACGCTTTTGCTTGTGTGCTCAAGTGAAGGTGCAACGGTAGGCTTTACCTGCGTTCGAAGGAAGAAGGTGTCGAGTTGAGTTAATTGACAGCACTACAACCGTATGGCGGTTGAGAGCCGAGGGAAGCTGTTTTCTTCGGAATGGATGTGCATACCTGTGTGAAAACGTTTGCCGACAGCCAAGTCCCCTGGTCTAATTGTGCAGACACATTGATTGGGTTTGGTCAGTCGGTGGCCGTATCCAGGTAGGCTGACTATGGCCGAGGAGTTGCTACAGCTTTGACCAGTGCATTGTATGACCCGATGGTTGGCAATAATGCAAAGTATGGGCCTTTGTTAGGTAGAAAACAGATGAGATGGCCGAGAGTTTTTGCGAATTCCGTGGGACAGGACAGGGGCACTCAGGCTTCGAGACTCCGCTACAAAACATACTTGTAAAGGCATGAGGCTTTCAGCGACTTTATGGCTGTTCTTTTTTAAGTTCGAAATGGACACAACGTGGGAGATAACGATCATTTTATGGGGGGCTGTGGTTCCATGTAAATCATGCTTTTAGCAAGGACATGACATAAACGCGTGGGAAAGAGGGAGCGAAGCTGAATCGTTTTTCCGTTTCTCCCAATGAATTTTTGAAGTCACTAGGTTGGTAAAAAGTGTATGAAGAGCAGGGGGCGGTATCCCAGCTTCGAATGCCGAGCTCTAGCTTATGATTGGCTTTGCTAAAGTGGGTGTGGTCTAAGTATGCACAAGTGCTACACTACCGAGCCGCAGAGGAAAGCTATAGGCAAAGAGAATATACCTTCTGCTGGCACTTCGCTAGTGAAGAATGACAGGTCTTTACCTAGACAGTGAGACTTGTGTCCTTTGCTAGTGAGCCACCTGCAGCCTGTGCAGTCACCATCTGAATCGTCAGAGGTACTGGTGCTTGCATCATAAGCACAACTAGTTGTGCGTGAGTGTACTTATTTGTTTTGAGTCTGGCGTCTAAACCTTTGACGTATTCTGTCATGATTAGTCGTGTCTCAGTTTCAAACCAGCAAACAGATCCACCAGCACAGTGGAATCCACCGCAGTTTCAGAGGCTCTTAGGGAAGTATCTGCATTCCGAAAGACCACGTACTTGCATATTTACAGGCATGCGCCATTAATAACAGACTGTCGCTGTCCGTGAGTGCTCTCAGCGAGATCGCCGCCCCGTTCTGCCCTCGCCTGTAGAAGGAAAAAGTATTCGCTGCTAGGGCGTAGGGCTCCAATATATGCTTCTCATCACCGTGTTCTTTGGAGCTATATATTTCTTTGTGAAATAGTTGAATACAGATGCTTGATAGTAGCGTACCTTATGGGCCATACCACAGACTCACATCCATGAAGTCAGAAAAAGCGATTACTTCGGATTAGTATGGCAAGTTGATCCCCAGCTAATCACTTTGTTAACCACAGGCCGCCTATTATTGAAACCGACTGTTAGATAAAATGTTTGTGTGGCCTTTCTTTAGCCATCATGTGTAGTGTGATTTTAAGAAAGAATAAATTAATTGTTAGGTAGACCACAACTCCTACCAGTGTACTGAGTTATCTTACCTTCGCCACTTTATTGAAGTTATGGATCTGTCAAAATTCAAGATTCAGTCATGATGAAATTGAATATACTCATTAACATTTTTTTGTACTTTGATTAATATAAATGCATATTACTTTTATTCCATGTATTAATTTCCAATGGCACCATGTCAGTCCTTTCTTTCACGCACCAAGCAACAGCTCACAATTGCTGATGAGAACAACTACAATCTTACAACTGGAAATCACTACCAGAATCCTGCAGTTAATAGAACCTGAAAGCTTGAAGTATCTATTGTTTACTGTGGTCTAATTAAAGATGCCTGTGAACCATGACTGAAATTTTTATTTGAGGTTTCTAGTACTGAGGTAGCGGCAAACGTCGTCTTATGTTAGTGTAGAAGGAGGAATTATTGCTACTGGCGTTGCCTCAGGCACCGTTTCTATCATCATAAATTTGAACAACATTTGTCAGTCATTTTGGCTACTTAGAAGGCATTATCGTTTTCATAATTAGTGGCATTAGCCAATGGTTGATATTTTTAATATATTTTGCTGTTTGTAATGTTGTATTTTTACTTCATTTAATATTCTTCACTAAGAGGAAGTGTTTTCATACTGTTGCCGTTTTGATGTGTTTGTTATCATTACCGGCGGGGTCAGGGATTTTCCCTACCTCGTGATGGCTGGGTGTTGTGTGTTGTCCTTAGGTTAGTTAGGTTTAAGTAGTTCAAGGTTCTAGGGGACTGATGACCATAGATGTTAAGTCTCATAGTGCTCAGAGAGGTTAGTTAGGTTTAAGTAGTTCTAAGTTCCAGGGGACTGATGAACATAGATGTTAAGTCTCATAGTGCTCAGAGCCATTTGAACCATTTTTTTGTTTGTTATCAGCTGTGTTATTGAAATTTAGTGTTTTCAGTTCTGAAGGCAATTTGTTAATGTTATTCTTGGATTTTTGCTTTTTAAAACTAAATTCATATTTTTAGAAACGTTGATAAATTAATTACGGCTTAGAATGTTTCTACTTAACAGCAGCTCTCCACCGTTTTTCAGAACTAAAGGACAGCACTCGACGAGTGGAGGAAAAACGGAGCTTAGCACGAGTAATAGCGGATCGAGCGATGGCTGCCCAGGAGCAAGTTATTCGGGTCTTTCTGAAGTATTTCGTCCTGGACGCCATCGGTGTTGGCATAATATAAATCTAAGCTCAGTTCTTCTTCCTAATTTCTTCTTTTCTTACTATATAAATTATTAAAGTTAAATATTTCTTTATCATAATTAGTTTCAATTTTCCCTGTGTTTACGGCTGCAACTTTGTAAATTTTGCTAAAATCTTAAAAAGTCAAACAGGCTTAGTACTATGCTTATGTGCTCCACAATATTGTGGAAACACTGCCTGTCATAGTCACTAAGTGACAGGTCCTTTGTAAATAATAACAAATAAAAAAAAGAAATCAATATAAGGAAATCCAAAATCCATTGATGGTGTTTGTATGATCAGTGAAAGTGATGAAGTAGTACAGCAACTGTTGAGCGGTATGAACAGTGTACTGAGCAGAGAGTACAAGCTGGGTGTAAACCGAGAAAAGGTGAAAATCGGCCTGCTTCATTCGCTGGATGAATTGATAGATGAGCAAATGTTCCAGCATGTGCAGCGGTAACACAGTCAACAGAGCGACAGGAGTATGAGTTTGGGTCTCTCGGCTGCTGGAACTTGCTTGTGTAAACTGTACTAATTCAAACAGAAAACCTCCGAGCTATCGAACGTCCGGCGTACTAGTAGGCAACCGACTGGACTACCCTTAGAAAATAACATTCAGATTAAGCCCGGTATCTCTGGCGCCTTTCACGGGTTCCGATGGACCGTCTTCGTAGCTGATCCTAGTGTGGACAGACGCCTTCGTCTTCGGCCGTGCTGGGTACCAGAGTTTAAACACTGTCCTCTCCTGTGTGGCAGGCTGCGAGGAGCTGCGCCTGCCGGACGGCGACAGTGAGTACGCGGCAGCGGCAGACATCGGTGGCATTGATGACACCAGTGCCGTTCGCTGCTAATTGTCCTCTGGGCTGGCAGTTGCTGAGATTGACACATGGTGCTTTCAAAGGTGACTGCGTCATCGAAAAGGAACAGCTTACCAATCCTTACAATCCCGTCCTTGCATCTAAATGAACTAAGGGCTATTGCGAATAGCGATATTTCACTAACACTTTTCTATTCACCACACCAACGCCCACACACCCCATGTCCAGGTGACCAAGTGGCACCTTTTATTGATCTACGAACGCCCAGTGTGACTCTCGGAATCAGCTCTCGGCCCAACCAAACCAAGAAAACTCAAGTATGTAGCGCGGAGAGTGCAAAAAAAAAAAAAAAAAAAAAAAAAAAAAAAAACATTTCAGGATACGTAGACACGGCTGAAAGGTGCACTTTCTCAAGTCACTAGTCTAATTGTACTCACGCACTGACAACGACGTTCAAGAATGTAAATCATAATTTTACAAAACATAATAAATAAACTTTTTGTTGTGATTGATATGGAAGCTATAGTGATCCAAAAACGGCATGCAAAATTTTTGATGTCTGCTTGGGGATTTTTATCCTATACAGTTTTACAATTATGTTTACTCAGTGACTTGGATAGCATGAATCGATATCTGGATCAACATGTTATTAACTATTAGTTTCAAGCTCTGAACGCCATTTACTATGAATTCTCAATTACATGAAGCAGAGGATAAATATAATTCTGAAATCTATGTAGGTGCAAGGGAATTCATAGCTCCTGTGAAACATTTCGTCTTCGGAGCAGGTTAGTTGTTACCATAAACCTATTAAACACTATGACATGACTATGTTTCATTGTCACGTAGTTTCAGTCTTTAACAAAGTTGATATTTAAGGCCATGTAGAAACCAGTGTCAGTGTTTCACATGTGCATTCAAAAAACGGTTTAAGTTTGTTATACATATGTAGTTATCATGGTGCCACAACAGTTTGCCTTGTTTTACCATCTGACATAATGATCAAAATTACTCGTTCATTATATTTCCTTCGAAACAATGTTAGCCATGATAATTACATTTACCTTAAATAAAATGTTCGCGATTGCAACTTGGAGATGCGTGGCGCTGAATAAAATTGTTAGTAGTTAAAAGATGGTACCAAAAGTAAGACAGAAAAGTGAGAGATCCGGCATTCTTCATCTACAATACACCATAATTAGACAGCAAGCAAACATGATGCCCCTTCGTTCCCTTTGAAATCGCAGTTTCCCTGTAGACTTGTCAGCAAATTTTTATAAACACAGTGAGGCACTACACGAGTTGTCAGTGGTATGTGTATGAATCTCCAGTAACAAAAGCACCCTTGAATTGACCTGGAGCACACTTTGCTGCTATCCTCTGACTCGCGCGGTAAAGGGTACACGATCGCAGCAATGTGTCATATTCTGTGGTTTCATCTGACTACAAAATGTTCACTGGCAGAAGGACAACGCTCCCAACGGTTTACTGCAGAAAACAATGCATTGCTGGAGTTCAAATTTCAATGATGCAAATACTGTACACATTTCAATACAAAGATTTTCACCCTGTTCTGGCCTGGTGCGCAACAGTAGTTCCACTTTCCAAATTAAAGACACCCTCTGTTTAAATATTTATTGATTAATAAAGCATTTCACACTCTTAGAGGATAATCAGATTAACTGCAAAACATGAAAAAGCGATTTTTGTATATAAAAGGCGATGTCTCGATAGACTGACTCATTACCGGCCAGAATACAAACTTAAAGTGTTCAGAGTGTGTTGATCTTATATTGTAGGGGTCGTTTAAGAAGAGCTTTTTGGTACTGTTTCTCGGCCAGAAATATCCCTACGTGGGGATGAAACATTGCGTAAAAGTTTTTGAAAATAACTCAACAACTACAAAAGTATTCTCAAAGCTGCATATATATGAAAACGTATTTGAATATTTGGTAATATATAAAAAATACATGTTTCAATAATTTTGGAAATTCAACACCCAATGGATGTTTTATGAAATACTTCATTACGAAAACATTTTTAAGGCGAAGTCAATAATTTTTGAAATTGGATTCTTGGTTGGGAATAATAACACCTGTTTCACTGTTTTTGTAAATGGAACCCCTATTATATAACAGGGATTAAAGTTCTTATGAAAATATTTCACTTTGCAAGCATTTTTGGAGAAAAGCATATGAAAATTTGTACTTGGCGTCTCTGTCAGAATTAAAAAGTAAGCGTTTCATTGTTTTTAGGGACTTATATGTAAGGGAGTGAAATAGCGTGTTAAATAATTTATGAAAATATTTCGTTGTGAAATCATTTTTAAAGGCATGTCTATGACGACTGGTATTTGGATTCTCATTTAGAAATTAAAAAATATGTTTATTGTTTTCTGAAATCCTAAAATATATATTTTCTATTTTTGGAAATGCAATCCCTAATGGGATCAAATAGGGAAACAAAACGTTTAGTAAAATATTTCTATATATAAAACAAAATTTTAAGCTAACTTTTCGCTTACATACAAAGTAATATGTGTTAGCGAATGAAAATTTCTGTGGAAATATCGTCAAGACAGCAAAGTCGTGATTAACAGAAACCTTGGACTCCTGCTACCAGAATCGCTTTGTGATCAGAAGTGCGTTCGCTAAAGACTATACTTCTGTGATCTTAATCACCATCAAAAGTTTAGAAGGTGTTGCAATTAATGAACAACATAATAATTCCATTGAAGGAAAACCAAAAAAATTGCACACCATACAGTCTACACGAGCGAAGTAGAGGGCACTAAGCTAGTTATTACATATTATTTGATTCGTGAACCTATCTAGACCCTAAGTGGTAGAACAAGCTAATGGCGCGAGAGTGCAATCATACCTTAAAAAGGTAGCGAAGGACACATTAGACTTGAGAGCCATGGCGGCGGTCACCGTAGATAGTATTAATATCATAGAAAACAGAGGTTTCAGTGCAAAAAGCAATCATCAACAGAAGATACCAATACCGAAACGATAAAAAACGACCATGCAGGAAAGAAAAACCATGAAATACACCCGAGGTGGCGGCACTAGTAGTAATGGTTAGAGGAATTAAACGATTTATGTAGGCTAATAACGTTACAATAACAAAATAACTGCAGGAACTGATAAAGAGTCAAGAAGTTAAGTAGTGAGCCTATAAAAACTCTTCCTATTAGGCAAACAAGAAATAAGGAATTACATGGAGTATAAAATGTGAGTAAAGGTGAGAATAATGACTGGTAAGATATAAACGACAACGTAATGACAGTTAAAATGGTCATTAGAAAAGTAGTAACAAAATGTGCAAATCTTCAGGCAAATGAATAAAAAGAAATAGAAAAAACAAATGAAGGGGAAAAGGGGGTGAGCAGAGAATGCGGAAGAAAGAGGGTACTAAAAGTAGGGGGAAGAAAGAAGAGGAACGTTGGGTGGGTATATAATGTAGGTGGCGGGGACGATAGAAAGGAGCACGAGAAAACAACAGGAAAGCGCTTCAAATGAAAAACCAGTTTAGGGGACAACGACAGTGGTTGGGGCCAATAAGTGAGTGGCCCGAAAAACAAACAATCTGGACCCAACTCAAGCAAACATCGGCAAAGTTGACATCATTGTGTCTTTGTAGGTTTGATTTTTACTGGTCATTTGGTCACTAAGGCTTTTTCTTGAGAGGCTCTATATAGAATTTGTGGTGGATGACTGGTAATGTCCGGTAGCATTAAGAAAACCAGCAAATGACAAGTTCTTTCATATAACCCCTCAATTTTGTAAGAAGGTTTACTCGAAGTCTGATCTGTAACACCAGTTTGCCAAATACAATTGCTGGTGCACTGAGCACAAGTAAGTTCTTAAACACCAAAGTCAGAAAAGTTGTCTTTGGCTGGATTTTCATTACCGATGTGTTGGTACTGGAGCTGGTCACGTGTGAAGAAAGAAAAGACACGTTTTTTAAAAAAAAATTTATTATCAATTTTATTGTGCCTGCTACATGTTTCATTTTAACGAGTTTTAACAAGTTCTTTTACTTTGTATTATTCTGATGATGGAAGCTTGACTACCGAAACGCGTCAATTTTAGCGTTTTACACTGTAAACAGTTAAAACTTGGGCGCAATGTGCACAAAATGCTGGGGGAAGGACACTTAACAAATGACGATGCTAAAAATGCAGTGCTGTATATGCAACCTAGTTAAAATTACCTCCTTCCAACGGGATTCCCAAGAGGAGTTCGTCCAAGCCGCTGGGAGAGGCTTAAGACCACAACGGCGGAAGGGGGTCAAAATGACCCACGTCATACGTTTTTCGTTTATTGTCATATCCAATTTATTTACTCCGTTAATGAAATTATATGACTTCTTCTAATTTTCTGTCCTCTTTCTGAAGATGATTTAGTTTTTGCAAAATATTTTAATTTTATTCGCCATTTCATTCAGTATTATTAGAACGGAGGAAGGAGTCAGTTTGACCCCACTGTAATTTCTCTTCTGAATATAAGTAAGTTATCTAACACTACAATAACGCAGAGCAGTTGCTCCTCATTGTTGCACCTTGTCAATTAAACGTTCCAGTCCGCCACAGTTTATGTCATGTCACTCAGGCAGTCTTCGTCCGTGTAACTCGTTTTCGTACAAGTATCGTCAGCGTGGACTTTCTGAAGAAGAAGTGTTACATCTCTTAGAGAAGTCCGAAGTTGAATCGGAAATTGACTTCACTTATGAAGAAGATGATTATGTACCTGGCACAAGTAACGATGGGGACATAGTGAACGTGGGACGATTAGTGGAAGAGAATTCAGATACTGGTATATGTCAATCATCACCTCTTTCACTACAGCATGTGCAGTTGGAAGCGTCTACAAAGATGATTGCAGGGAATGGACCCGTGAGGGAAACTGGAAATTATTCATCATCTGGAAGGCGGTCAGCCGTGAATATTCTGAAAGACAGAGGAGCTCCCACTACCTATGCTTGCCAACGAGTAGACAGCTCTGTCTTAGGTGCTTTCCGTCTTATTTTTGATAAAGCAATGCTAGGTCTTATGAAGAAATACACAGAGTCAAATGCTCGAAAAGTACTAAAAAACCATGACTGTACTGTGTCACTTGAGGAACTGTAGAAACTGGTAGCCATCACGTATGTTCTGAGTGTATTGTGCACAAAAGGAATCTCTCTGGATAATATCTGTCACACTCTTGCGGGCCTGCTTTTATCTAGAACATTATGCCAAGGGACAGATTTCAGGAGCTTCTCAGATTTCTTCGTTTTGATGAAGAATCAACCCGGACTGAACTCCTAGCAGCCAAAAAATTCGCTCTTGTATGTGAAATTTGGGGAAAGTTCATTGAAAACGTAATTTGTGCATACCGCCCTGGAAAAACTATAACCATTGACAAGCAACTGCTACCAAGCAAAGCAAGATTCAGGTTTACTCAATTCATCTTCAACAAACTAGACAAATAGGGACTCAAATTCTGATTGGCCCTTGATGTAAAGACAAAATATATATGCAACGCTTTCCCATACCTTTGCAAAGAGGACATAGAGAAAAACAAGCAGTTAGGGGGTACGTCGTTCAGTGTCTCATGGAACCAATTGTATATCAAGGAATAGATGTGAGCACAGACCACTTCTCTTCAACTTGCTAAAACATAAAAGAAAACCTCATTAGTTGGTACAATGAACAAGATCCGCAGTGAAATCGCTGATGAAGTAAGAAAGCTGAATGCTGAAATACACTCCACCACAATACTGCACAATAGAGGCAACACAGACTGCACCTTGACTGTATACCAAGGAAAGATGAATAGAAATGTCAGTCTACTGAGTACGCTGCATGCTGAAGTAGCAATAAGCAAGGAAGGAAAGAAAAATACCGAAACCCTAACGTTCTACAACGCAACAAATTACGGAGTGGACGTGGTTGATCAAGTGAGCCGTAAATATACTACGAAGGTGTTATGTAGGAGATGCCCGATGCATGTCTTCTACAACACACTGGACATGGCGGCAATAAATGCATGGTTCATCTATGTAAGGAACAAGAAAATGGAAAGGTAGAAGTTCAGACTTCAACTGGTAAATGAACTCAAGCGAACGAAAGAGCAAGAAAATCAGGCAAAAGTAATATACTGAATGTGTCTACAAGGTTGTATGAATAGTTAATAAAGCGGAGCAAGTGCCAAATCAGCCTCTGCAAAGGCATCAAGATCAGCGAAAGCTTTGTAAAGTGCCACAAGCCGTCTGCAGAAAATGTCTGCGTAAAAAAGAAATCACCTGTGCTAAGTGCTACTAATAACTTCAAATGACTTGAGTGAAAAGTAATACAGAACTGTTCGTAAAACACATGTGAGAGTAAAATGGACCAAATATACTGAATGTGTCTACAAGGTTGTATGAATAGTTAATAAATTAAAATCTATAGTTAAGAAAGTTGTTAGCAGTAGCAACAAGGAAAAGAAGAGCAAAAAGACAGACATGCTGCACGGAAGGGAAAAGATGCTGCAAAGGCTGGGACCTCGTGGTAGCCAAAGGGCCGCGAGCCCCTTTGGGGCGAAACTCAACTATGACTCAGCATTTACAAAAATGAGAACTTGTACGTCGATGTTTATTTATGAGAATGAATTACATGGGTAAACGGATTATCATTATCATGAAAGAACTCATCTGTAGGTAAATGTGTGGTAACTCTTCTAATGCAGACGGCTACATAACGGAAACAATGAAACGGAGAAATATTTGATATACAACTTGGCAGCAGCATTCGATACACCATTCAGAATGAATAGAATTACAACATTATTTATTATTTCACACTGGCACCGCGCGACCGCTACGGTCGCAGGTTCGAATCCTGCCTCGGGCATGGATGTGTGTGTTGTCCTTAGGTTAGTTAGGTTTAAGTAGTTCTAAGTTCTAGGGGACTGATGACCTCAGAAGTTAAGTCCCATAGTGCTCAGGGCCATTTGAACAACTATTTCGCATAAACAGGTAAAAAAGAGCAATGAACAGTTACTGTTCATCAAGTAGTTTTGATGTGCCTGCTGTCTACATCTACATCTACATTTACACTCTCCAAGTCACCCAACAGTGCTTGGCGAGGGGCTCTTTAAGTGCCACTGTCATTACCTCACTTTCCTGTTCCAGTCGCGTATAAGATGAGGAGAACGACTGCCGGAAAGCCTCCATGCGCGCTACAATCTCTCTAATTTTACATTCGTAATCTCCTCGGGAGGTATAAGTAGGGGGAAGCAATATATTCGATACCTCATCCAGAAACGCACCCTCTCGAAACCTGGCGAGCAAGCAACACCGCGATGCAGAGCACCTCTCTTGCAGAGTCTGCCACTTGAGTTACCTAAACATCTCCGTAACTCTATCACGCTTACCAACTAACCCTGTGACGAAACGCGCCGCTCTTCTTTGGATCTTCTCTGTCTCCTCTGTCAACCCGACCTGGTACGGATCGCACACTGATGAGCAATACTCAAGTATAGGTCGAACGAGTGTTTTGTAAGCCACTTCCTTTGTTGATGGACTACATTTTCTAAGGACTCTCCCAATGGATCTCAACCTGGCACCCGCCTTACCAACATAAGGAACTGCATTGCGGTCTTCCTCTGTGAAACAGCTTCTGGAAAAGTTGTTTAGTACTTCAGCTTTACGCGTGTTATCCTCTGTTTCAATGCCTTCATCATCCCAGAGTGTCTGGATATGCTGTTTCATCCACTTACTGATTTAACGTAAGACCAGAGCTGTCAAGACTCCTTAAACAAGCGAGCGCCAAAACTTGCACTTAGTCGCCTAGCCGCTTACAACTCTAAACTTCGTTTGCCTGTTACATTAAATCAATGGCATGTTCTTTAGATATGTTATTTTGCAATGTGATTGAAAGAGAACGTATGTGTAGTCTCTCTCTCTCTCTCTCTCTTTCTCTCTCTCACACACACACACACACACACACACACAGACTCACACACATATAGGAAGCATATATTTAATAGCTATGCATGTGTATCACAGGTAGCCTAACGATCTTGACTGGTATGACTCTGTAGTTACCTTTGGGTCCAGGAAACTGCAACAAGCCGGCAGAGCGACACACTCCCACGCACGCTGGCCCGTTGCGCACACTCTCTCAGCAACCTGCCGGTGCGCAGCAGCACTCCATTACCATACTAAGTGCTCCATAAAGCGGCGAGATGTGCCGCACCGCCATCCGTCATTCGCTGCCAATAGCCGCGCGGCCGCCTCCGCATACTTAACCTATATTAAATTTCCTGCGCCTGCTTCACATCTTCAATTCTCCGACTAGCAAAATACTTCACCCCCATACTCGAACTTCATTATATGCACCGAAAGGTATAGATACACGCCTAAAAAATTATTTTCTCACTGGCAGTGGAACTAAGGTTTTCTAAATTAGGTGCCAGAATACATCTTACTTCAGTTGCTGTCAGAATGTTCTCGAGAAGTAGTTGCAAAATAGCAACGATTCCAACTGAGCAGGTGTAAGCCCCTAAAATTAATTTATCCTTCTGATTTACTTATGCCTGTATGTGTATACACTAGTAGCCATTAAAACTGCTACACCAAAAAGAAATGTAGATGATAAACGGGTATCCATTGAACAAATATTTTATACTAGAACTGACATGTGATTACATTTCCACGCAATTTGGGTGCATAGATCCTGACAAATCAGTACCCACAACAACAACCTCTGGTCATAATAACGGCCTTATACGCATAGGCATTAAGCAAACAGAGCTTGGATGGCGTGTATAGGTACAGCTGCCCATGAAGCTTCAACACGATACCACAGTTCATCATCAGTAGTGACTGGCGTAATGTGACGATCCAGTTGCTCGGCCACCATTGACCAGACGTTTTCAATTGTTGCGAGATCTGGAGAATGTGCTGGTCAGGGCAGCAGTCGAACATTTTCTGTATCCAGAAAGGTCCGTGCAGGACCTGCAACATGCGGTCGTGCATTATCCTACTGAAATGTAGCGTTTCGCAGGGATCTAACGAATGGTAGAGCCACGGGTCGTAAAACATCTAAAATGTAACGTCCACTGGAAGTGCTGTCAATGAAAACAAGAGGTGAAAAAGGCGTGTAACAAATGGCACCCCATACCATCACGCCGGGTGATACGCCAGTATGGCCATGACGAATACACGCTTCCAATGTGCGTTCACCGCGATGAATCCAAAAACGGATGCTGTAAATGGAACCTGGATTCATCCGAAAAAATTCCTTTTGCCATTCGTGCACCCAGGTTCGTCGTTGAGCACACCATCTCAGGCGCTCCTGCCTGTGATGCAGCGTCAAGGGTAACCGCAGCCATGGTCTCCGAGCTAATAGTCCATGCTGCTGCAAACGTCGTCGAACTGTTCGTGCAAATGGTTGTTGCCTTGCAAACGTCCCCATCTGTTGACTCAGGGATCGAGACGTGGCTGCACGATCCGTTACAGCCATGCGGATAAGATGGCTGTGATCTCGACTGCTAGTCATACGAGGCCGTTGGGATCCAGCACGGCGTTCCGTTTTACCCTCCGTAACCCACAGAATCCATATTCTGCTAACAGGCATTGGATCTCGACCAACGCGAGGAACAATGTCGCGATACGATAAACCGCAATCGCGATGGGCTACAATCCGTCCTTTATCAAAGTCGGAAACGTGATGGTACGCATTTCTCCTCCTTACACGAGGCAACACAACAAAGTTTCACCGGGCAACCCCGGTCAACTGTTGTTTCTGTATGAGAAATCGGTTGGAAACTTTCCTCATGTGAGCACGTTGTAGGTGTCACCACAGGCACCAACCTTGTGTGAACTTTCTGATAAGCTAATCAATTGCATATCACAGCATCTTCTTCCTGTCGGTTAAATTTCGCTTCTGTAGCACGTCATCTTCGTGTTGTAGCAATTTTAATAGCCAGTAGTGTAAGTAAATAGTACGAAACCGTCTTCATATGCAACACAGGCAAAAAATATCAGCACTTTAACAACTTATTTCGTCTGGTTCCTAGCAGAGGCCCTCACAGCCAGTAATGTGTTCGTGTTGTTTGATGCATCCCTCCAGGCTAGCTCATCTTGTGCAAGCTCTTCATCTCTAAATAAATGCTGCAATCCATACCCATTTGAATCTGCTTAGTGTACTCTTATCTTGGTCTCCCTCAACGATTTTTACCCCTCGCACTTCCATCCAGTACTAATCTGACGATTCCTTGACACCTTACTACGTATCCTGTCAATCATCCCGTCATTTAGTCACATTGAAATGAAAATTAATTTTCTCACCAAATCTATTCAGAACAAACATACTAAATTAGAGAGCTATCCATCTAATCTTCAGCATTCTTCAAAGCAATCACGTTCACTTGTTGTTTCAACTGCTTTTAGACCACTTTTTACTACAACACGAGACTACAATACAAATGCCTATATAGAAGACTTAAATTTATGTTCGATGTTAACAAATTTGTCTTGTGCAGTAACGGATTCCTTACCACTGCATTCTATATTTTATTCCTCCCCACTTCGGTTACCGTAAGTTATTTTTGCATCTAAACAGCAAAATTCACCTCTACTTTCAGTGTCTCATTTCCTAATCTAATTTCCTCAGACATGCTTGGTTTAGATCTACTACATCCTTCTATATTTGTGTCGCTTTCGGTAATATTCGTCTTATGTCCTTCTTTCAAGACATTGTCTATTCCTTTCAATTGGACTTCTAAGTCCTTTGCTGTCTGATAGAATTACAATGGCATAACCAAGTCACAAAGCGTTTATTTCTTCTCCCTCAAATTTAATTTCCTATTCAAATTTCCCCTTACTTTATATAATAGCTTCCTGAATTGCCAAACTGAATATCATCGTAGATAGCGGACAGCTCTGTCTCACTTCCTTCTCCACAACTGATTCCCTTTCACACTCTTTGCCTCAGTGTGTACGTACATAAATCACTGTACTCTAGCCGTGTGATATCATCAATAAGAATCCTAAGGTTGGTAGGAAAACCACACTGCTTTACTTGACATGCCTCTTCCTCAGCCTTTCAACTGACTTAGCCAGACAATTGACGGTCCTACAGTTTAGCTTGGACTCAGACGTATGCGGCAACTTGGCATTTTTTCGTATTAAGGCAACACTGTCAGAGGTGAAACAAGCGAAAAATTGCAGATTAAAACAGAGGACAAACTGTTTGTTGAACCCTATACCTATTGTTTGTAGCCTGATATTTGCCTAACAAACCGCTGAGTTACTACAGTCATTGTGACAGACTCGTACCGTGGACAGTGTTGGAGGGCCACTAAAATGTGGTCCATATCGTACGGAATTTGGGCAGGTTTCAGTACAAGAAGCTCTCGATTACGTCCCCCACGTGATACATAGGGGGACTGCACTGAACGATCATGTAAGCATCCTCATTTCCATGGGGTGTTTCTCAAATCATTTCAAGAGAGTTCCAAGAACTGGTAAGGATCACTAAATTACTGAAAGTATATGTTGCCTGCAAGATATTGTAGGACAGCGTTCTCAAACTTTTTTGGGGTCAGAACTCTTTAAAATATAATATATTTTACCAAGACCTAAAATACGAAACCTGGTTATATGTTCATTCTTTAACTATAATCATTTATTGAAAATCACACAAAAATAGGTATCTTATACATTACTGATTTCTAAAACAGTATTATTATTTTTACTGCTTCATCAAGAACTAATTTTGGATTTGGCGGCATGTTCTTAGTCGTGAGTGTCCGCAGGATACAATGGCTGGAAGTAAAGTTCAGCACTTTATTTTGTATTAGTAATACCGATCCAGCTGTTCCACCAGTCATTGCCTTGGCCGTATCTCTACAAACATCCATAGAATCTTTCCATTCGGTAAGGTTTATTTTAAGAAACTTGTTAATCATCTTAAATATTCGGCACTGATCTACACACAAGAAAGCCTTCTTCCAGTACATGTTTGTAGGGATACACAATTGTCAGCAAGGTGGAAAGTCCAGCAACATCAATCAACTCATCTACTTGCAAGACGAATTTCTTGTGTTGAAAGCAATCAACTAATTTTCCTTTGATATAGCTTATGAAACGTTAATCCGATGCTAAACGGTTTTGTTTCAAAGCTGCATTGTAGAAAGATTCTTTGCAGATTTCTCGACGAGCATATATTGTGTTATGTCTGACACACATGGGTTATTAACTGTCAGCATTAGTGTGCGCTTCTCATGACTGTGAAGATCCCTCCATGGCTTTCTCATTCACAGTTTGAACAGAAAACTCAATACTTTTTTGGCTTTTTATCAACTTTTCTTTCTTAGTATATGGAATTACTCATTATTGTCTTTGCAGCTGGGGTGCGTCGGTTCTCAATGTCGGCACGTCTTTGCATGTACCATGGAAGTATTCGGAAGTAGCTTGCTACATAACATCCAGAATGATGAGCCGTTAGAATTAACAAATCCGTTAATGATGTAAGGTTCATCATACTTACATTTTTCATCCTTAGTGAGTCGTGAGAGATCTTACTGCTGGAAACAATGAATCTTGAAGTCACTGCATCGCCTCTTCAATCTCATAGTCTTGATTAGAAATCCTTGAGGTTAATGCCGCATCTTCCTGGTGAACTAACTACTAACGTTTTATGCTAGATTTTGTTGCAACGTTTCTAAGCTAACACTCCAGACGATCTTTAAAAATAGTTTAATTTTACAGCATGAAAAACACAGAAAAATATCGCCACATGATATTGAATTTTACATTTGCAGTTAATAATAACCGTATAATCGAATATACTGGGTTCCGAGAGTAGTTTGCGGATTCTCCATGCTGAAATGGACTGCGTACTGCAATGGAAAACCTCGAATAAAAACTGTACTCTGCTGCACAACATAGATTGATGTAGCTCCGGATGACGAAGATAGCGACTTGACAAAACGCTTCCAGGAGGTTCGGGGTGTTTGTGGATGAAATAAAGATGTAAACGTGGAAGTAGAATGTTCACCACATGTGTAGATAAGATAGATCACAGCGAGAGAGGTAGAATCAGAAAGAGAGAACGTCAGAAGAAAGAGATAGCACGGCGACTGCTTGTTTATATAGTTACGAGCACAGACTATAACTACTTTTACACCACAAATTCTTTTGTTTGTAGTTTTCTGTCATAGTATTATTGGCATTTGTAGTGCTTCTTGTCGCTTAATTTTCGGCTACCGTGTGCTAAGAGAAGAAGTAACTTTTATAAAATCAGCAATGACGCCGTATTCATAAGACTTAATTTTCTAAGCTTGAGACGAAATTTGATGTGCTTTGTTCTTCAGGTTGATAATATTTTGAGGGGACCTTTTCGGACGCCTTGGGACTCTCCCCCCTCCCCCCCTCCTGCCGTATGAGTAGCGTTGAACTAAGGGAAGTCTAGCAACAATCCAATCAGGCACCGCTAGTGGAGAAACCGAGAACCTGTGACGTTTGTGTCACGTAACAAAAGTGTCTCTTTTTATCTCTTGTATATATAATTACATAGGCTTCCGCAGCCACAGTCAGTCGACATAAAATTATCGAATCCGTGGAAATAGCACTTCGGCACACACCTGCGATAGAAGGTGAGAAAATTAGACAGGAAACCGTTCGAGTTCTAGTACGTGCCAAGCCACAGAAACACAACCTTAACAGAGAGGATAGAGCAGCTCTCAGGGAACTGTAGAACAACGACGAAATTGTGATACTTACAGCAGACATAGGCAATGCTACTGTCATCTTAGACACCTTGCAGTTCGAAGACAAGATGAAAGAATTATTAAATGATCCCATCTACAAAGAACTAAGGGCGGACCCTACGGCGAAGATAATTCGAAAGACGCAGGCCGCGATTAAGGACTCGAGAATTGACGCTGACACAGCCCAGAGTACCAGTCTCTCCTACAATTTACGGTCTTCCAAAGATACTAAGGAAAGTTGTCCTTTGAGACCAATAGTGAATGGGATCAATTCGCCTACTTACAATTTGGCAAAGTACGTAGCCTGCAAACTAAGACGTCTAGTTGGCAAGACGGACTCTTATGTGAAGAACTCGACGCACTTTATAGAACGACTGGAGGGAGCAACAATTTTACCTACGGACATCTTGGTCAGCTTTGACGTGAAATCACTATTTACGAACGTGCCAGTAGATGAAACTATCCGCATCCTTAAAGAGCATGTCCCGCCAGACATATACGACCTGGTTGAGTTATGCCTCACTTCAACGTACTTCAAATGGCAAGGAAAGTAATACGAGCAGACAGACGGCGTAGCAATGGGGTCTCCCCTATCTCCGCTGGCAGCCGACATATTCATGGAAGCCTTTGAAGCAACGGCTCTCGGTTCAGCTCCATTACGCCCACGTTGCTGGTTCAGATACGTGGACGACGCGTTCGTTATATGGCCTCATGGTGAAACCGAGCTACACAAGTTCCATGAATATTTGAACAATATGGACGGGAAGATACAGTTCACGCTCGAAGTAGGAAAGAATGGAGCTATCCCATTTCTAGACGACGATGTGTACAGGAGAACGGAGGGCACACTTGGGCACGCAATATACACAATATATCGCAAGCCTACACATACAGAGAGGCATCTGCACGCCCAATACTACCACCACGAAGCGCAGAAGAACTCTGTCATCCGCTCTTTGACAATTCGTGCGCAGCGCCTAAGTGATACTCAAAACATCACACCTAAACTTAAAAGTTTACGCACAACGTTTCTAGCCAATGACTACAGACATAAGTCGATAAACACAGCCTTGTCGACGAATACAAGCAAGAAACATTAGCAAGAAATAGACAAACTGCAGCCGACAGTGCGCTTACCTTACATGAAAAACGTTACTGACCGAATAGGCAACCACCTTCGCCGCGCTGGGTTGCAGCCTGTCTTCTATAGTGGTCGTAGAATCCAGGACGTGCTAGGCTCCACTAAGGACGAGGTGGATGCATTACACACTACAGGCGTTTACAAGGTGGAATGCGAATGTGGAGAGGCATACATCGGCGAGACTGGAAGGCCAATACCAACGCGCATTCGAGAACACGAGCGTTATATTCGTCTAGGGCAACACAATAAGTCCGCAGTGGCAGACTGCGGAAATGAAATAAATTCAGCGAAGCCTGTGTGTAGGCCAAGCAGCTAATTATGACGAAACGCAGAGCCCATCGAAATACTTAAACACCCTAACAACATGAACAGGGAGGATGGACTCAGGCTTGCCCCATCTTGGCTCCCAGCAATCAGAGCCCAACAGACAGCACTGACAACACGAGGCCCGAGCACTACCGGCGAGTAACTGCCGCCGCGCGGCCGACGTCCAGCAGTTGGTGAACAGCAGCCAACTTCTCATTCGACGGTGACCACCAATCACGGTAAATAACACAAGAGCCAAGAGACAACAGAGGTCACGTTCTCCCTCCACAGCAATAACCTATTAAAATAAAGTTCCTTCTCCTTCTTCCTTAAGTGACCAATGAAACTAACTACCTTTTTAAAATTATGCGCAGTGAACACTAACAACAGAATATAAAGGACACTGCATAGCTAGAACGCACCATTAGACCCAGAAGAAGGCCGCTGCAATCGTGGTCGGAACGTTGCTTTTTCTCCAGACACAGTAGGTTTTACATTATGACGCGGTACTGTACCCAGAAAACTTTTATGTCGATCTCTTGTATAACTCATTCTCGTGAGTGCCTTCTGTTAGGGAGAATTATTCATTCATACAAGAAACGTTTAGCGTTTTATCACTTCAATCACATGTGAATTCAGTCTGTAATTTCAGGGCAAATAAATCATTTAAGGATAAACAAATCATTATCATCGCAATGACCTTCCGTCAACTCGAAAACAAATATTCCTGCTGCTGAATATTATGTACAAGTTAGACGATACAATTAATGCTCCATTTGGACAACCAATGAAGATTATTTGAGTTTATTGTTACGTTGAAAACTAGTACTAGTAAGGACATTAGATATCAGGAAGGAACCGGTTGGATGGTTGGTGTGAAGTTTGCGAATAAAGAAGGAAATTTGATGAAGCGGAAATTCAGGTGAATTATCATAGGAGAAAATGTTAAAACACAGACTAAGAACGATGACCAAGAACCAAGAAGACAGCACTGTGTGATAGGCGATAACGTCAGAGGCATATTCCAATCTTCACATGCTACAAGTGTCCACTAACAACGCTGTTTTCATATATCGAAGAATAAGATCGTGAACATACATACATACATTAATCCTTGTTCCATAGATCATTCATACGACATTTCTTAATGATGTGGAAGGTGTTATTTTAACATAAGTTTTCGTTACACAGAACAATTAATTAATTAACTAATTTCATTTTACTTTTAGTACTTTATATCTAAGAATTCATCTACTGAGTAGAAAGTGTTGTCATTCTAAACTTCTTTTAATTTGCTTTCCATTGGTGGTTGGCTATCTGTCATACTTTTAATACTATTTGGCAAATGACCAAAGATTTTTGAGGAAACATAATTCACCCCTTTCTGTGCCTAAGTGAGATTTAATCCAGAACAGTGAATATCATCCTTTTTTCTAGGTTGTATCTTAGCACTTCTCTGCTATTTTAGAATTGGGAGGAGTTATTAACGACGAATTTCATAAGCGAATATATGTATTTTGAAGGTACTGTGAATATCCCGAGTTCCTTAAAAAATGTCTGCAAGGTGATCTTTGATGGGCTCTAGCTATTATTCTGATTACATGCTTTTGTGCAATGATGAATTGCCGCAAAATATGATGCCACATAAAAGCAGCGAATGAAAATAGGCTTAGTAGGCTAATTTACTGATATGTTTATCAGCAAAATTTTCAATAACCCTAATAGCATAAGTAGCTGAACCTAACCGTTTCAGCCGATCATCAATATGTTTCTTCCAATTCAATTTGTCATTATTGCACACACTCAGAAAGTTTGATTATTCTGTCTTAGCAACAGACTTCCGTTCATAGTCTATACCCATTTACTGTACAGAATTGTATAAACTGTATTTTCTCAAAATTTAGTAAGAGTCCATTTGCAGAGAACCACTTAATAATATTCTGAAAGACATTACTTACAATTTCCTCAACTGATTCTTGCTTCTTGGGTGTGATTACAATACATGTATCATCAGCAAAAATAACTACCTTTGGATCTTCATGAATATTGAGTGGTAAGTCGTTAATATATATTAAGAACAATAAGGGACCCAAGACTGAAACCTGTGGGACACCATTCTTGATACCTCACCAGTTCCAGGACTCGGTTGGTTTTTGCAGACTATCTGAACTGTTAATTTTAACCTTTTGCATTCTTTCACTTATATATGAATTAAACCATTTGTGCGCTGTCCCACTTGAGCTTATCAAGAATAATTTCATGATTCACACAGCAAAAGCATTTGAGAGATCACAAAATCTCCCAATGTGTGATGTTTGGTAATTCAGTGCATTTAATATTTGATCAGTGAAAGCATATATAGCATTTTCTGTTGAAGTGCCTTTCTGGAAACAAAACTGACATTTTGATAGTACTTCATGTTCACAAATATGTGATGCTACTCTTGATTATGTTACTTTTTCAGGAAGTTTGGATAACCTGTCAGGGGTGAGAATGGGCAGTAGTTGTTAGCATAAGATCTATCACCTTTCTTATGCAATGGTTTAACAATAGCTTATTTCAGTCTGTTTGGAAAAATGCCCTGTTTCAGTGAGTTACTACATATGTGGCTGAGAATCCATCTTATTTGTTGGGAACAAGCTTTTAGTACTATGTTGAAAATGCAATCAGTTCCATGTGAGCTTGGACTTTCGAGTGAATTTATTATTTTCCTAATTTCAGTGGGCGACATGGGTTGAATTTAAGTTTTATGAAATTGCATACTTACTGCTTCTTCCATATACTGCCTAGCATTTTCTAATGAGTAGCAGGATTCTATTTGCTCTACAGTACTTCGAAATCGTTATTAAAAATGTTTTCTACTTCAGACTTCTTGTTAACAAAGTTTTCATTGTGTTTGATATAAATACAGTCTTCTTGTGCTCTCAGTTGCCCTGTTTTAATTTTATTAACAGACGTATTAATATCAGTCATAATGCAGATAAATAGTAAGTGGTACACACTATTTTGGAGGACTGCTTTGCATTACTGTATGGAGCTACATCATATACTTTAACTAGCTGTACATCATGATTAGATAGATATTTCTTAACTGGAAAAGTTTTTATTTGATTAAATTTATCTTTGTCTACAAAAACATTATCTAAAAGTGTGCTGCTTTCCTGTACTATACGAGTAGGAAAATCAATAACTGATGTCAAATTGAAAGAACCACGTAATACTTCAAGTTCTAGCTTTATATCGGACTCTTTCAGAAAATCTATGCTGAAATACCCACAAACCATAATTTGCTTGTCTGACAGGTAGCGCAACAAGGACTACAAGTTTTTAAAAAATAGTTGAAAATTTCCCAGTGAGGACCTATACATAACTACAATTATAAAAGTGCCACTACTTAGTTTAAGCTCACAGGCATATACCTCTACATTTGCTCTACACAACATTTTTTAGTTTCCAAATTCTTCACACTGTTACTGATTTTAACATATATGGCAACTCCCCCTCTCTTTCTTAGTGTCTCTACTTACATGTGCTGAAAGCTTATATCCACCTACATTTACAATTTCCATACCTGTTACTATATGATGTTCAGACACATTGTGTGTCTATTGCATGCGCAGTTTCTATATCTTCTAAACAAAGAAGGAGCTCATTTACTTTGTTTTTTAATTCCCTGATATTCTGATGCAACATATTAACATTATTTTTCACTGTGCTTTTATGTGAATCTTGTGACATACCAACATTATTTTTCACTGTTCAGTGTGTTTTCTTGTTCTTCTTCTATTGTGAACTCTGTATACATAACCATAAGAGAAGACAATAGTAAACACACATTTGACATAAACAGAAATCCCACAGCAAGTGATATTATCTTAAATCAAACTTCAAACCACCCACACAATGACAAACAAGCAGCAATCAGATACTCACTAAACAGGCTGAACACGATCCCCCTAAACACTTATAATTACCAGAAAGAGTTAACTATTGTAAAACAAATAGCTTTAACAAGTGGATACAAAGAAACAATGTTAGAAAAAACTAAACTAAAAAATAAAGAGACAAATAATCAAAAAACTAATCACACCACACTAACTCATACAACTGCAATACAACAAAAAAACTGCATACAATGATCCACCGCAACAAATTCACTCATAAAATAGGCAACATATTAAAAAAAGCATTAACATTGCTTACAAAACAAACAGTACCATACAAAAGCACATCCAAAAGCTAAAATCAAAACCATACAGACATACCAGCAATGTGGTATCTATCAGCTCAGTTGCAGAGATTGTGAAACGATGTACACTGGAATGACTGGCAGGACATTTGACACCAGATATAAATATAAGGAACAAATCACAGCATTAACATACAGTACAAGTCATTCAACACTTGCGGATCATCTATAAGAAAGAACACCACAGACGAAGGAATATTGAAAACTATCTGCATATTATAAAAATCAGTAAAGACAGACACCTCCTCCCTTTCCAAGAAAGTTTCCACATCAAAAATGCATTAATATGAAATAGACAGTTGCTCAATTGTCATATAAATATAGGAAACCCAACTCTATAGAGAATAATTGATGAAATTACATGAAAAAGAAAAGATCCTTTTCCATCCTTCATCCCCTCCCACTCTTCGACAAGCCTGCCCCATCCCCCACAACCCCATCTCAGAGTTCCATTTCACTTCTCGCTCCTTACCTTCTGCTCAAACTCACATTGCTATATACTTATGTCTACTCATCATGGTTTCTCCCTCCCCTAAAAGACAATCCCTCTCCATCGATATTCCTTCTCTACTCTTACACAGTACATAAATACACAGAATCATAGTTAATTATAATTACACACATACTAGAATCAATTTTTTTTTAATGTTGTAGGTCAAAGACAAAGTAGTTTAAAGGTTATGTTAGCAACATTACAAAACATAAACAACACATACTTGAAGTACAATAACAAACAGAATACAGTGGTGTGCATAAGTGTGTGTTGTGAGAAATGCATAGTGCTGCAGAAAATCTAAGAATTAGACTAAAATTATCATTGTCTAACACAGAAAAACAACGATATGGTAGCAGACGGCATTTCCCGATGTAAGCGAGACATCAGCCGAAAAATCACCGTAAGTACAAATCGACTTATTCTTAACGATCTGTTTTTCGATCCAAAAAGCAAGTCAAAGGTAAATAACTTAATTACAGACCACTGGTGACGCCTTACCTCAATAAAGCTAAATGCGTCTGGTGAAAAAATCACGCATTTTTGTAGTTGCAACGAATTATAAAGCAACTACGTACTCTATGGCCACACAGATGAAGAATTATCAATTTGTTTGCACTAGTACCACATGAAACAGTGAGTCTAATGTGCAGAGCTGTAAAATGAAAACAGTATCACTTTTTCCAGTACCATGGAACATTGCTAACTATGGATAAGCGACACAGAATAAATTAGCTCGTGAAAAGATTTAATCCAATTTCACTAAGAGGAAACAAGAGAGAGAGAGAGAGAGAGAGAATTTATCAAGTTATTCGGAGTATATCAAAATGAGATACAACTCTGTCAACGCGTTCTGACGCACATCACTTATAAAACCGCTCCACTGCATTTCACGTACGCTATAATTGGACAGTATTTGCAGTATCTCCATACCGGTGAACAAAAAATTTCTGTTGTTGCATTTATCCCCACTGTTGTCGGAATTCAGAGAGTATTCAATGGCAGCAGATTTATATCGGTAATTGGTTTGCGCCCGAGGATCACAATGCATTGCACTCATCACGGGCATCTAACTATCTCTTCGTTAACATTATCGTAAAAAGAAGTAAAGCTTATGGCGCAAGCGCGTGACCATGCTGTCGGTTTGACTGCAGACGGATACAGCCTTCTCCTCTGTCGCGAAATGAGGCCTTCCCATGCGCCATTTGTCCCCTGTAAAAAGCCCCGGTGCTTACTTGATAGCAAGCTGAA
This sequence comes from Schistocerca gregaria, assembly GCF_023897955.1. Lineage (NCBI taxonomy): Eukaryota > Metazoa > Arthropoda > Insecta > Orthoptera > Acrididae > Schistocerca > Schistocerca gregaria. The sequence goes on from NC_064920.1 coordinate 513,658,731, forward strand.
TGGACCTTGAAATTTAACTTTTTGCAAGGAATGAAGCGGAATGCTTGCAATACCTACACCATTATGTCAGAGGCAGAAGAAGTTGCATTGAAATTCCCTTTTTAACGGTATTACCTGGTTTGACGAAGAACGACTCAACAGCATAATCATCAAGTCCATTTTGTTGTCGAACAGAAATCTGAATCACCTTTATTGATGCATGGAACAGGATATCATATTTTGCCCTCAAGGCGAGCCCGAATGGTGCTGAACTATTGACTTCCATGCAACACTACAAGCTTTTTGAGCACTCAAGGAGAAAAACAAGCAGTTGTTATTCATGACCAGTATACTTTCACGCATTGTTAAGATTAAAATGTCAATATGCTTTTTACAATAAATGGAATAGTGGTATGAAAAGTCGTAATGGCTACCACAAAGCCTCTGCCCATTGTTGCTGGTACAACAGTATATGTTACTGTATGACCATCACAAAAACCGTCACTCCATAAAAATTCTGCTGGTTGTAATGAGGCCTGTTTATCAAACTGAACCGATCGAAGGACGCGGTCACAACGTTCAAACGTCTTGGAGATTGATGCCCGAGCGATTTCGCATGAAACCTCCACCTAAGAACTCTTATCTCTGATTAAGGTTTAATACAAGATTAGTGAATAATTGTAGAACAGCACGAAACAGGTCACTTATAAGAAACTCGTTCGAGCAGTCCTTGAGTGTTGTTCATCGTTCAGGAACACTTAAGACGCTCAGTTAACCGAACAGGTAGAATAAGGAAGAACAGGCACACAGCAATCAGGCGAACCCCACTAGCTTTTATTATGCTTGCAAATCTAGATTTGGACTATAAATAGCCACATACAGTTAATTTTCTTAACAATCCAACACGCCTATGCAGCTGTAAGAACACATGATGACGTGAACTGCTACGACTCGGTTGAATAGTAACGAAAAATCTACATCTACCCTTACATTATTACTCTGCTATTCACAGTAAAGTGTCTGGCAGAGGGTTCAGTGAACCATCTTCAAGCTGTCTTTCTGTCGTTCCACTCTCGAACGGCGAGCGGGAAAAACGAGCACTTCAATTTTTCTGTGCGAGCCCTCATTTCTTTTATTTTACCGTGATGATCTTTCCTCCTTCTGTAAGTGGGTGCCAACATAATGTTTTCGCAATCGGAGGAGAAAACTGGTGATCGAAATTTCATGAGAAGGTCCCGTCTCAACGAAAAACGCCTTTGTTTTAATGATTGCCGCTCCAATTCACGTATCATGTCTGTGACACTATCTCCCCTGTTTCTCAGTAATACAAAACGAGCTGCCTTTCTTTGAACTTTTTCGATGTCATCCGTCACTCCCACCTGATGCGGATCCCACACCGCACAGCAGTACTCCGGAATAAGGCGGACAAACGTGGTGTAAGCTGTCTCTTTAGTAGAGCTGTTGCACCTTCTAAGTGTTCTGCCAATGAATCGCAGTCTTTGGCTTACTCTACGCACAACATTATTTATGTGATCGTTCCAATTTACGTTATTTGTAATTATAATCCCTAAGTATTTAGTTGAATTTACCGACTTCAGATTTGAGTGACTTATTGCGTATTTGCAATTTCGCGGATTTCTTTTAGTATTCATGTCAATAACTTCACACTTTTCATAATTCAGGGTCAAATACCACTTTTCGCACAATACACATATCTTTTCTAAACCATTTTGCAATTCGTTTTGGTCATCTGATGACTTTACAAGAAGGTAAATAACAGCATCATCTGCAACCAATCTTAGACGGTTACTTAGATTGTCTCCTATGTCGTTAATATAGATCAGGACCAATAGAAGCCCTATAACGCTTCCTTGGTGCAAGGGGCATATTACTTCCGTTTTACTCGATGACATTCCGTCTATTACTACGAACTGTGACCTTTCTGACAGGAAATCACGAATCAAGTCGCACAACTGAGGCGATATTCCATTGGCACTCAGTTTGGTTAGAAGACGCTTGTGAGGAACGACGTCGAAAGCCTTCTGGAAATCTAAAAATATGGAATCAATATAACATATCCTGTCCTCAGCACTCATTACTTCATGAGAATAAAGAGCTAATAGTGTCTCATAAGAACGATATTTTCAGTTGTATGTCAATAACTCGTTTTCTTCGAGGTACTTCATAGTGTTCGAACACAGTATATGTTCCAAAACCCTACTGCAAATGGACGTTAGTGATACGGGCCCGTACTTCATTGGATTTCTTTTACTTCTCTTTTTGGATATTGGTGTGACTTGAGCAGTTTTCCAGTCTTTAGGTACGTATCTTACTGTGAGCGAGAGGTTGTATACAATTGCTAAATATGGAGCTATTGTATCAGAATACTCTGAAAGGAACGTGACTAGTATACAATCTGGACCAGAGGCCTGGATCTTATTAAGTGATTTAAACTCCATTGCTACAGTGAGGATAACTACTTCTATATTTTTCATCTCACTGCTTCTATATTTCTTGATTGGAATTCAGGAATATTTAGTTCTTTGGTAAAGAGTTTCGGAAAACCGTGTTTAATAACTGTGCTTTAATACCACTGTCGTCACTTACTCCATCGTTGTTATAGCGCAGTGAAGGTATTGATTGCGTTGGATTTATGTATGACCAGAATCTCTTTGGGACATAGTTTCGTTGTGGGAAAAGCATTTCGCATTGAAGCACGAGCTATATTTCGAACTACTGCAAATCATGAGCGTTTTGCGTTATTTTAAATTTGAAATGCTTGTTTCGTAGCTCCTGCAACAGCAATCTGACCCGTTTTGTGTACCATGGGAGATCAGTACCATCACTTATTAATTTATGTGGTTTTTTATCTCTCAATTGTGTCGGTACTACCTCTCTGAAAAGATTCCACATTTTTTCTGCGCTTATATAATCAGATCGAAAGGAGTGAAAAGTGTCTCGTAAAAAGGCGTTAAGAGCATTTTTATCACCTTCATTAAAAAGATATACCATGCGTTTCGTTTTGATGGTTTTAGGTGCTACGGTATTCAACCTAGCAGCAACAGCCTTGAGCTCGCTAATTCCTATATTCGTCACGATACTCAAATGGCTCTGAGCACTATGGGACTCAACTGCTGTGGTCATTAGTCCCCTAGAACTTAGAACTACTTAAACCTAACTAACCTAAGGACATCACACACATCCATGCCCGAGGCAGGATTCGAACCTGCGACCGTAGCAGTCGCACGGTTCCGGACTGCGCGCCTAGAACCGTCACGATACTCCCTATTTATCCAGGATTATTTGTTGCTTAGAGGACAAGTATGTTCTGACTCTCATTTACGCTTCGAGTGGGATCATGAACCGATTGTTCAAAATAACTATCCGAGAAAGCATTCGCCACAGTTTCACTACAAAGTACTTGTGACAGTAATAAATACTACACCACCAACTGCATTTAATCTATCCTTTCTGAACACTGTTAGATCGTTTGAAAAAATTTCAGATCTACTTATTTCCTGCTTTAGCCAGCTTTATGTACCTTTAACGGTTTAAGGTTCAGTGCTTTCTATTAGGACTTGCAGCTCTGGTTCTCTCCCAATAAAGCTACAATAATTTACAACTACAATACTGATTGTTTGTATAACTAGCTAACTGTGTTTTACATGCCCCCCCCCCCTTTTACACTGACGCCCTTTCTTTTTTTTCCTTGCTACGGTCGCAGGTTCGAATCCTGCCTCGGGCATTAATACGTGTGATGTCCTTAGGTTACTTAGATTTAAGTAATTCTAAGTTCTAGGGGATTGATGACCTTAGATGTTAAGTCCCATAGTGCTCAGAGCCTTTTGAACCATTTTTCTTTTGTTTTTTCTTGTGACCCTCAACCCTACTAAGCCCCCAATCCCAAAAAATGGTTCAAATAGCTCTGAGCACTATGGGACTTACCTTTTGAGGTCATCATTCCCCTAGAACTTAAAACTACTTAAACCTAACTGACCTAAGGACATTACACACATCCATGCCCGAGGCAGGATTCGAACCTGCGACCGTAGCGGTTGCGCGGTTGCAGACTGTAGCGCCTAGAACCGCCCGGCCACCACGGCCGGCTCGCCCAATTCCACACAGCCCCCACCATCCGTATAGCCGCTTCCCGTGTGTAGTTCACTGAAGATAGCTATTTATAGTCGAAATCTAGATTTGCAACCACAATAAAAACTAATGGGTTGTTAGTGGCTGCTGTGTGCCTCTCCCTCTTTTAACCTGTCGTCGCTGTGCACAACAGTTCCTGATGGAATAAAAGGTGGTTAACCGATAGAATAGTTTCGTAGAAGAGCGTCGCGTGTGTACTTAGAATGAGAGTGTCACAGGGTTTCTCAATCCCAAGCTGCAGTACCGTAGAACGTAACAGAGTCCTAAACATGTTTACTCAAAATGTCCGGGACACCATGGAAACAAAGGTGGCTACGAAGCATCCTCGACATTGTGTACGTTAGTTCTGACATAACTGCAACAAATCTAACTCTTACTAGAATAAATATTTCATGATTTAGCAATTAAAAAGGGAGAGAGAATAAGAGCTGAGCTACTTTTCACTGCAGACGATCACACTTAGCGCATACCTCTTTGCTTGAGCTCGGTTTGAGCAAAGGATGTGTCCTTTTGAATGACCCTTTTTCACTACGCAGCTTATCAGACGAACTGAAGCAAATAAAGAGCAGCAGAGTGTGTCTTTCCGACCATAAAATAACCGTTTGTCTTTAATTATTGACGTAGATGGAGATATGAAAGTTTCACTTTACGCTACTGTCACAAAGCTGTATGATACGATCAAGACCAATTGCAAAATAAGAGTTAAAACAAAATGAAGGGTTGGGATGTACCTAAACAGCTACGAAATAACGTAGCGTAGCGTTTATGCCCTGTCCATTTTTAATTACGAACTCACGACATATTTGTTCCGATAACAAACTGAAAATAAGAGGCGACCTGCAGTTGTGTGTGTGTGTGTGTGTGTGTGTGTGTGTGTGTGTGTTTGCGTGTTTGTGTTTGTGTTGTCTGTTGACGCTTAATTAGCCGGGTCACCTCTTGATACATAAACACTCATGCGACCCAGATCTGGAAAACGAAAACAGGGAATAGCTCTGTCATTTCCGAGAACTCATCATACACATTTTTATTCCGTTACAATGGAAAAATAAGGATTCAGTAATAATTTTAGTACTTTTTGTTGTAATAGTTGTATGTAAACGTCTTGAATTGTAAACGTTGTTCTCCAAAAGGCTATATTTTTCATATTTAACAGAAACATAACACACTTCCATGCCCGAGGCAGGATTCGAACCTGCGATAGTAGCGGTAGCGCGGTTCCAGACTCTTGCGCCTGGCACCGCTCGGCCACTCGGCCGGGGAGCAGTTGATAAAGGAAGAGTGCAGAGGGAGACTTCTTACATTCCTCGCAGTTCTCCAGCTGTTGTGATGGATGGAGCTGCAAGCAACGCTGGATAAAGTGCACAAACAAAATTTCTGGGCATACAGGCCGCCACCTCCATACGCGCCGTTTTCGCCGTGACGTCACACAGCCAATGAGAAGCCGTCCGCTGCTTATAAAAGCGCCAGATCCGTGTTCGGCTCCAATCCCTCCTTCCCGACTCTATGGAACACTTGATCCTCAGTCTACTTCCCCGGCCTTACCATTACCTGCACCACCATCTATGTCCGCCCCTCTGCCCCTAGTCCTTTTTGACCTTCTCTCCCACATCGACCGTACCTTCTCCTCCTACGTGATTGCCGCCGACCTCATCATCCATAGTCGTTCGGCCCCCAGCTACAGCGGTGGCATCAGTTCCTCTCCACCCTCCAAGGTGATCTTGTTCCCATTCCCCAACACACTTGCCCCAAATCCAATACCACTCCCGATGTCGTACTGGCCTCCCCCAGCCTCTGTGGCTGCATAGCGGTGGACGAGCTCAACCCTATTGGCAGTGAACATCTCCCTGTGCTCCTCACCATATCAGACGGTCGTCACTCCAGTCCCGATTCTCGCATTGACCCTCCCCCAAAATATGCCCATGACTATTCCCATGTGAACTGCAATGCCTACCGGGATACCCTCACCACCCAGATCGATAGCCACCCCCTCGCCTACTGCCACCCTCATGATGTTACCTGTGCAGCCTCCTTTCTCCAGCAGACCTTGTCTGAGGCCATGGAAGCCCACATCCATACCATCGCCATCCACTCTCACCATCCCACTTTACCCCCACAGGCCGTCCTCCTCCTCTGTGAATCCTGCCATCTACACCATGGCTCCCTTCACACATGTGACTGGAACACACTACGACGCCACCAGTAACTCCAACGACATGTCTAAAACTTGCTCGTGGCCAAGAAACGCTGAGAATGGCGACAGACATGCACCCATCTTAATGCTACCCTACCTATCAACTCGTCTAAGTAATGGTCAGGCTTCCACTACCTTACTGGTTCGAATCCCCCCCCCCTACTACCCTCTCCTTCATGATGACCACCCTTTTCCTGATAACCTTAGTAAGGCCGACCATTTTGCTTCCTACCTATCCGATATCTTTACTCTTCCTGACAATCCCCATTAGACTAGTCTCCCTTCCCAGATGTCCATGATCGAACTGACACGTCTGCCCCTCCACTCACTCCTGGCTTCCAGTACTTGGACAACATTACACACACCAAACTCAGTGCCCAAGTCACTATTCATGATATCATGTCTACACTCCACATGAAACGCAACACTGCTCTCGGTCACTACCATGTCACCTATCGTCACCTCTGTCAAGCTCCCACCTCCTTCCTCTCCACCCTGGCCAATCTCTATAATGTGGTCTTGTCCACTGGCTTTTACCCCAACCTGTTAAAAACCTCACAGATCGTGACTTTCCTCAAATCTGACAAACCACCATCCACTGTCTCCTCCTATCTCCCCATCAGCCTTACCTCAGTCTTCTGCAAGGTTCTGGAATCCATCCTAACCTAATGCATCAACCAGCATCTCCACCAGCACCACCTCCTTCCCACTACCCATTGTTGCTTTCGACCATCCTTCTCTGCCGATGACCTTCTCTCTTGCCTCACTCACCTCCTCTCCAAACAACTCAACTCGCGTCGCTCCACCATCTTCTTCTTCCTCGACTTTGAACATCACTATGACCATGTATGGCATTCCGATCTCCTCTTCAAGGCCCAAACCTTTGCCCTTCCTATTAACTATGTTCGTCTGATCGCCTCCTTTCTTTCCCACCGTCCTTCCTATGTCACCGTCCATAACACGGATTCCAACACCTTCTGTCCCTCTAGCAGTGTGCCCCAAGGCTCCGTCCTCTCCCCTCTTCTCTACCTTCTTTATACGGCGGACATGCCGCTGCCTTTACACCGCCTTACAACTTCTCCAGTACAAAGATGACACCACCTTCCTTGCCCTCGCCCCCACCCTGCAACGTTCCCAGCACCTTCTCCAATCCCATCTTGACCGGTTCACCACTTCTTGTAACCAGTGGCTGCTCAATGTCAATCCTTCCAAGACCCAGGCGATCATTGTAGGCAAAACCACCCCTTCCTTCCACCTCCTTGACTTTATGTCAGTATCTAAAGGAATCCAATCACTCTCACTCCCACCATCAAATACCGCTGCCTCTCCTTGAACCCCCCCCCCCCCCCTATCTCCAGACGATCCAAGCAAAGGAATCCTCCCAAGTCCACCTCCTCAAGCTCTTTTCTGACCGCACATGGGGTCTGGACCACTCCACCGTCCTCCACACCAATAAATCCCTCATCCATCCTATCCTCGGTTATGCTCATTCCTTCTGGATCGCCCCCTCTCCTAATTTCTACAAATCACTTCAAATCCTGGAATGCCATGTGCTCCGCCTCACCTATCACATCCACCTCTCCTCCCCCATACATCCTCTAAAACTTAATTCCGTTCCCACACTTCCTCCTGTTCCTCCCACGGATATGGAGCCTTTACACCTCCCCCAAACCTGATCCCCCTCACCCACATGTCTCTCCCATTCTTTCCCACTCCTGAATGCTGCCTGCACCTCTACTCCCACATCCCACCCGCTCTCCACACTTCATACCCTTGCCCAAAATGGCTTCCGCCAATCCCCCTCCCTGATGATGCCCTCATCAATTCCAACCTCCTACCAACTTTGATCCTCCCTTTCCTCCCCCTTTGACTTTGCTCCCAAGCAACCTCTTTCCCTTCTCTCCCTCCTCTCTTCCTCCCTCCCACCCTTACCCCCTCAAATGGCTTCCACACACCCCCTACCCTCTCATTTGCCCAGCTATTTTTCCCTCCTGCTGCAATCAACCCTCTCCCCCTCTTCCTCCTGCCATCACCTCTTCTCTCTGGCAGATCCCCTGCTTTGTTGTGTGAACTGTGCATCTTCGTGTGCAGGAGATCGTCGGCATATTACTCGTGTTTGACGTCCAGTCAGTGCATCCAGTGTCTCTCCGTCCGAGCTTCTCTGTTCACATGTGACATTCTGTATTCTCTGTTGTGTGCAGTGTTGAACTTTTTTTTACTGCGTTTGTTTCCCGTTTTTCTCCTCCGTGTATGTTTGTTTTTCTGTATTCCTGTTATACTGTGTGTCTTTCGCACGGCCGAAGAGCGGCGTAAGTAGGCCGCTGCCGGCCTACCTTGTTTTTAAGGTATCAAAATGGCGATAAAGAAAAAAAAAAACAGTGCACGACAGTCAGTTTTACCCCTGACGAAGAGGACGGAGGTAGTCATCGAAAGCTCGGGATTTTAGCCAAATTTGACGCGGCAAGTAAACGAGAACTTTTTATGCAAAGACTCCTTCGTGAAAGGCTTCGTGGTCACAAAAGGGGTTACTTAGAACAATATTGCGTATTAGAAGCTAGATTATACGGGGTGTTTCACAATACAACGACGCTACAGAGTGTCAGAATTATTGGTGCCGGCGCTTGTAAATGTATATATATGTACAGGTTGTTTCTGTGGGGATGTTACAGACTGTTGAATAATAGAGAAGGATAAATGTATAAATTTGATGTAAGGCTCCGTCTACCGAAAGCAAACGAGTCGAAAGTTATAACATTTGGAAATTTGTGCTAATATCTTATGGGTGCAAACTGCTTAGGTCATCGGTCTCTAAGTTTACACACTACTAAATGTAAATGAAGCTAACTTACATTACGGACAACACTCACACACCCATCTCCGAGGGAGGAGTCGTTGAATGACGTTTCCTACGTAAAAATTGACCTACTAAGTAGCCTCAATAACCTCTAGAACTACGTAACATGAATACGTAAGTGTATTACACTGAGCACTGCTAGTGATTTTACTTTTCACTACTGTTTTCGGTCCATTTGAGACCATGAATTTGTAATAAAACCGATGAAATGGGTACTCCATACATATAGTCCCGTTTGGAAATGTTCTACAATAGTATAACATGTCGGTTATAGGACGTGTTATGCTATCGTACAACATTTGAGAATGAATAGTCTTAGTAGCTATAGAGTACCAAGCTGAATATGTTTTATGACCCTGCATGATTTGAAATGGACCGAAATCAATGGTAACAAATAAAATTAGTAGCACAGCTCTGTACTATATAATTCAGTTTCCAACATTAATGATGTCTTTCCTCAGAATCATGATTAGTGTTGCAATGGAACTATAATATAAATTCTCTTCCTCTTTCGGAAAAGGTTCTGAACATGACTTAAATCCACTAATATTTTCAACAAAACTCTGTTCCCCTTTCATTTGAACTGAGCATATTTCTTCTTAACGTGCAGTTACGCAAACTGCAGTTGATTTATGCGTCTATCCGCCATTTGATAGCTCACAGCCATCTAATGTGCACATGGACTATTTTGGAATGTAGACATGTTTGGTCATTGAAAAAGAACTGCCCTCTTTGTGCCTAAAATGGTTTGTATCCTTTTCGTGCTACCGTGGTCTAGGGGTAGCGTCTTTATTAGTAATCAAAACGTCAATGAGCGGTGACTTCATGCGATGCTCCTGGCAGGATAGTTTCTCTGTCGTAGTTACGCGCTTTCCGGAGTCCTGGTTGGTTAGCCACCTCTATTTAAGACCTCCGCAGCTCGCGAGGTAAGGAGGAAGTGAGGAGACGCGGTTGGCGGCAGTGACGGTGGGAAGGCAGCCTACGGAGCATAGCGAGTAGTCAGTCGGCTCTTGGTGTACTGCGGGGACGTGTGGTGTTGACGTTCCGGCGCCTGTGTCTGGAGCCGAGCGGAACTGGATTGCGGAAGCTGTCACCGATCAATATAGGCTCTGTTTAAGAGTCGTGTCTATCTGGAATCACGAGGAGAGCGCGGAAGTTTACTCTTGCGTGCATGTTAACGGCGAGCTCCTGGACTAACTTTAAATGGTGAGCCATTTTGTGGTGCAACCTTTGGATGTCAAAAAATGGTTCAAATGGCTATGAGCACTATAGAACGTAACATCTGAGGTAATCAGTCCCCTAGAACTTAGAGCTACTTAAACCTAACCAACCTAAGGACATCACACACATCCATTCCCGAGGCACAATTCGAACCTGCAACCGTAGCGGTCTCACGATTCCAGACTGTAGCGCCTAGAACCGCTCAGGCACTCTGGCTGGCCTTTGGATCTCATTTCTCCGTGTAACGACTTTGATTTTCACTAGTTATTCTTTAAATCACTTGGACGTGGATCCGGGATAGTTCGTATAGCAAGTCCATCTAACTTCCGTGTGCCCTGGTTCCGTTGCATCACAAGAGTGACCGATATTCGGTGATTCGTTTTTTTATTTGTTATTGTTAATGTGGTTAATTTTATGAATCAAAATGTATTCTCTATATAAAACTTCAGCCGTCAATTGAAATTGGAAATGTATACTTCTTGTTGTCAACTATCGCAGTACCAAATTTGTGCCGTCAAACGGTGCTCTAGAATGTAAGGTTGTGGCCAAATTGTCAGTTCAAACTATCACCTTCAGCTAGTTGTTGTTCATAAATTTATCAAGTGAAGTTTCACGTCACTGGAGATTCTTTAATGAACTATTGTTTAATACGTAACTGGGCTATAACACTATACCGTTTAACAACTCTTCCTGTATTTGGTGCTACCCAGTGCATGGCTGTTGGTTTTAGTATTTTTGTGAACTATGTGTTATTACTGGGTTTGTGTGCTCTAGAAGCCGTTATTAGTGTGCGCAGGCCGTCCTACCGGTTATTGTCACTTGACCTCTCGAGCACGAAACTCAAATGCGGCCGGCCATTGTGGCCGAGCGGTTGTAGGCGCTTCAGTCCGGAACCGCGCGAGCGCTACGGTCGCAGGTTCGAGTCCTGGCTGCGGCATGGATGTGTGTGATGTCTTAGGTTAGTTAGGTTTATGTAGTTCTAAGTTCTAGGGGACTGATGACCTCAGATGTTAAGTCCCATAGTGCTCGGAGTCATTTGCACCATTTTGAACTCAGACGTGCTGATTGCTGTGTAGATCTTTGGTGCTACCATAACATCACATTGCCGAATGTTTTGCGTTGTAGTTAAATCACGTGTTTATGAGACTTGCTATTTGAGTATTTTTGAAAGTTAATAGCATTTACAAATTTTTATTTCTCATGTTCACAACTAAGGAGCTCATATCTGCAGTTAGGTTAAAGCTATACTTGTCAAAAGTACCTTTTTATTAATCAAAGTTGGAGCCACAATGCTTTTAAAATGTTTTGAATTATTGTCATTGCTTTTATACAATTCTGATTAATCATTGTGTTGTCACCAGTGTTGTCCTAATTAACGTGGTGAAAATAAATTTTGTATCCTCAAACGGGTTCAGCATTCCACTCCAGCAGCCCTTGTGCCCTCCTTACAATCCTAAAACTTATCAGTCCTCACTCGTGGATTCGAATTCCGCCACTGCTTAAATTTTTATTAATAATCACCATTGGCGCCCGAAGACATCCAGCATAAGAAGTCACCTTCATTCTGTCAAAAGCCATGTCAAGAGGGCAAGAGGGCGGAGGGGCGGACAGAGGTACATGTCACTCATTTGTCCTAGGAGTGGGAAACTACCGTAAAGGCGGAAGAATCAGCAATGATCACGGCATCACGATGTAAAAGGCAATGGAACCACTGCATTAAAGACACTTAACGTGTATCCACACGACATGTGGCCAGTAACTGAAAAAGTGTCTTTATGATCTCTCAATTGGCAAAAGATTCGGGGCCAGTCTTCCATTCACCCATTCGGATCTCCGGGAGGGGACTGCCTAGGGGGAGGTTACCATGAGAACAAACTGAATAATCAAAGAAAGGATAAAGTTCTACGAATCGGTGCGTGGAATGTCAAGAGCTTGAACGTCATAGGGAAACCAGAAAATCTGAAAAGATAAATGCAAAGGCTCAGTCTATATATGGTACCCATCAGTGAAGTGCAATGGAAAGAACACAAGGATTTCTGGGTTGATGAGGATAGGGTAAAATCAACAGCAGTAGAAAGTGATATAACTGAAGTAGGATTCTCTATGGACAGGAAGCTATGGCAGAAAGTGTGTTACTGGAACAGTTCTGTGATAGAATTGTTGTTGTCAGAATCGACATCGAACCATCACCGACAACGAAAGTTCAGGTATACATGCCGACGTCGCAAACTGTAGATGAAGAGGTAGACAAAGTATATGAAAATATTGAAAGGGTAACACAGTACGTTAAGGGAGATGAGAGTCTAATATTCATGGGGGACTAACATTCAGTGGTAGGGGAACGAGTAGAAGAATAGGTCACAGGAGAATGTGGCCTTGGGACAAGAAATGAGAGAGGAGAAAGAATAATTGAGTTCCGTAACAATTTTCAGCTAGTAATAGCGAATGACCTGTTCAATAAACACAAGGTGGACGTATACTAGGAAAAGGTTGGGTGATATGGGATGATTTCCATTATATTACATCATGGTCAGACAGCGATTTTGAAAACAGATACTGGATTGTAAGGCATACCCAGGAGCAGATATGAATTCACATAATAATGCAGTAGGGACGAAGAGTAGGCTGAAGTTTAAGACATTAGTTAGGAAGAATCAGTACACAAAGAAGTGGCATACGGAAGTACTAAGGAATGACGGGATACTCTTGAAGTTCTCTAAGGCTATAGATACAGCAACAAGGAATAGCTCGGTAGGTAGTACAGATTAAGAGGAAAGGACATCTCTAAAAAGGCCTTCACAGAAGTTGGGAAACGGCGAAGAAACCATAGAAACCATGGGTAACAGAAAAAATACTTCAGTTGATTGATGAAAGGAGGAAGTACAAAAACGTTCCGGGATACTAAGGAATACAGAGATACAAGTCGTTGTGAAATGAAAGAAACAGGAAGTACAGGTAAGCTAAGACGAAATGACTGATGAAAAATGTGAAGAAATCGTAAAAGAAATGATTGTCGGAAGTACAGGCTCAGCATACAGGAAAGTCAAAACAACCTTCAGTGAAATTATAAGCAAGCGTGGTAATATTAAGCGTGCAATGGGAATTCCGCTGTTAAATGCAGAGGAGAGAGCGGATAGGTGCAAAGAATACATTACAAGCCTTAATGAATGGGAAGATTTGTCTGATGTGATAGAAGAAGAAACAGGAGTAGATCTAGAATAGATAGGGGTTCCCGTGTTAAATTTAGAATTTAAAAGAGCTTTGGAGTACTTAAGATCAATTGAGGCAGGAGTGATAGGTAACATTCCATCAGAAGTTCTAAAATGGTTGGATGAAGTGGCAATAAATTTTTTATTCATGTTGACGTGTAAAACGTATGAGTCTGGGAACATAGGATCTGACTTTCGGAAAAATTTCATCAACAGAATTTCGAAGACTGCGAGAGATAACAATTCCAATGATTATCGTACAAACAGCTTACCAGCTACCGCAACCAAATTGCTTACAAGAAAAGAAAATTAAGGATGTGCTAGGTGACGATCAGTTTGGCTTTAAGAAAGGTAAAGGCTCGAGAAAGGCAATTCTGACTTTGCAGTTAATAATGGAAGCAAGCATAACGGAAAATCAAGACGTGTTCGTAGGATTTATCGATCTGAAAAAAGAATTCGACAGTGTAAAATGGTGTGAGATGTTCGCAATTCTCAGAAAAATAGGGATAAGCTATAGGGAGAGACGGGTAATATATAAATGTACGAGAGCCAAGAGGGAGCATTAAGAGAGGACGACCAAGTAAGAAGAGACAGGGATGTCGTCTTTTGCCCCTTCTGTTCAATCGGTGCACCGAAGAAGTAATGATGGAAATAAGGGAAGCTTTAGGAGTGAAATTAATATTCAAGGAGAAAGGATATCAGAGATACGATTCACTAATAACATTGCTACCCTGAGTAAAAGGGAAGAAGATTTACATGCTCTGCTGAAAGGAATGAACAATCTAATGAGTACAGAATATTGACTGAGGGTAAATCAAAGGAAGATGAAAGCAATGAGACATAGCAGAAATGAAAACAGTGAGAAACTTAACAACAGTTTTGATGGAGACGAAGTAGATTAAGTTAAGGAATTTGGAACTACCTAGGCAGCAAAATAACCAATGACGGGCGGAGAAAAGAGGACATCAAAAGCAGACTAGCAATGTCAAAAAGGGCGTTCCTGGGGGAGAGAAGTCTACTAGTATCAAGAAAAGGCTTTAATTGGAAAAAGGAATTATTGAGAATGTGGAGCACAGAATTGTGTTGTAGTGAAACATGGACTGTGGGGAAAACGGAACAGAAGAGAATCGAAGCATTTGAGATGAGGTGCTACAGACGAATACTGAAAATTAGGTGGACTGATAGGGTAAGGAAAAAAAATGATTCAAATGGCTCTGGCACTATGGGACTTAACTTCTGAGGTCATCAGTCTCCTAGAACTTAGACTACTTAAACCTAACTAACCTAAGGACACCACACACATCCATGCCCGAGGCAGGTTTCGAACCTGCGACCGTAGCGGTTGCGCGGTTCCAGACTGTAGCGCCTAGAACCGCTCGGACACTCCGGCCGGCTGGTAAGGAAAGAGTCGATTCTGTTCAGAATCGGGGATTGGAATATGTGGAAAAACTGATAAGGAGAAGGGACAGGATGATAGGATGCCTGTTGAGATATGACGGAATGATTTTCGTGGTACTAGAGGGAGCTGTAGAGGGCAAAAACTGTAGAGGAAGACAAAGACTGGAATACATCTGTTAAATAAGTGAGGACGTAGGTTGCAAGTGCTACTCTGAGATGAAGAAGTTGGCACTGAGGAGGGATTCGTGGCGGGCCGCATCAGACCAGTTAGAAGACTGACTAAAACAAATTAATAAAATAAAGAAATCCTTTTTGTTGTCACCGGGCACACTAGTCTGATTCAGGGGCGCTTTATTTAACTACGAGATGCTATGCTGCGATTCTTCCGCTTATAATTCCAGTAGGGTTGCACGGGACCATAACGGATGGGGGGGAGGGGGGCGGGGAGGCATGGGGGGGGGGGGGCGGGGGGCTGATAATCAGGAAAAGACTGAATACCCAACGAAACATAATTTTTTCCGAATCGGAGTGTTGAATGTCAGAAATATGTAGAGAAACTAGAAAGTCTGAAAAGAGAAATGCAAAGGTGAAGTCTAGATAAAATGGACGCAAGCGAAGAAAGGTGTGTATAAAGCAATATCAACAGCAGCAGAAAATGGTGCAAGACAGGGAAAATTAGTAATGAGTAGGAGCGTAAGACTGTGAGTTATTGTGAACAGTTTACCCACATAATTACTTTCGTCAGAATCGAAGGATCAGGAGACAAAAGTACTGAAGAATACGTGCACGGCAGTAGGAATATGAGAGCAAATTAATTACCTCAGTTCTGCAATAAATTCAGCTATTAGTAATGAATCCGCAAATCAAAAATAATACGAGAAAGAGCTTAAAATGGAAACGGCCTGTAGACAGGGAATATTCCAGGTAGGCCACATAATTCAGAAATCATATAGTGGTGTTTAAGGTACCCCCAGAACCAGAGACTCAGCTTATTTAGTAGGTTAAAGTTTAAGAGAAACGCCCATAAAAATCGATGCGAAAGTAAGTATGAAGCTGCACTACTGAGGAATGATGAGGGGTGTTTGAAGTTCTTTAAAGCTGAAGAGACTGCTCTAATGAATACCGCAGTAGGCGGTTCAGTTAAACGAACAATGTAGTGAGTACATAATACGGATGTCGGTTAACCGAAGAAAAGCGAAAGTAAAGAGTAGTAACACTAATGAGATTAGTAAATACCTTAACACCAAAATGACATCAAAAAATTTAAATTATTCACGAGCAGCTAGTTGAGAATATGCATGAACTTCAAATGACAAGACGAACCGTCTCGTTCTGCATATGGATTCAAACCCAGGTCATACAGACCAAGCAAAGATTTCGTGACTGACGGTAACTAACAGTCATTCCTGATTAGGCATACAGAGAATGATATACCTCAATTTTAGATAGTATTATTTAAGAAATACGAACTTAAAATTACATAACGCAAACATTTTTAACGCACCCGAATTCCTACCCAGCACCTATTTTCTCTGTTAACGAACTATGAGAATTGTTAAACTTTGCTCCTTAACAAGTAACTTACTTGAAATGCCGTGAGGTAAAGATTTGTGTTGGACAGGGATTCGAACCCATAACCTAATCGGATAGATATCGAAACACAATCAACTGTGACATATCCATTTTCTCGGCAGTAGCTTGATGTTTTAACTGAAATGACGAGACGAATCATTAATTTTTTCCTTCCCAGGACTACAACCCAGCACCTATCGCTGCTACATTCTAAAGAAAACGAACGTTAAATATGTTTTTTTTCACCAGCAGTGACATGTGAGCATGTTTGAACTAGAAATAATATGACGAAGAGTTCAGTGCTGACTGGGAATAGAGTCCCGCACATATCGTTGTTGACTACACACAAAGATACGACAGCAACCGAATTTTTCTCCACCAGCAAATCGATATAACATCATGAACTTACAGTGATTTCGCAAAAAGTTCTGTGTCTTACTGAGAGTCAAATACGTCAAATATGGTTAGTGTTGACAACGAATGAAAATACATTAAAAATCGAAATTATTATCCACCAGCAGATAGGTGTTCTCATGCTCGATCTTGATAATACATAATGAAATCTTTAGTGTCGGGCCAGGGTTCGAACCCATGCACGCGCAATATATGGAGATGTTGAGGAATTTGCAGTTTTGAACAAACAACAAATGGTATCCGAGCTGTATTGTCACGAAGGGAACAGATTCCGCGTTAAGGGTGGTCTGAATGCATTCCCAGTTCAGAACCAATTTTATAGAGATACCGAACCTCAGCCAAAAGATGGAAAATGTGTCCAGTGAGCCTACATAGCGTTTGCTTTGTCACTAGAAATAAATAACTAGGTTAAGGATGGTTACTGGTGATCGAGTGTCTACATGTCGCCACTCCAGACTTTATTGTGGCTTAACCAAATGGCTACTTGGTAGAGAAGGAATATCAGTTTTAATGTGAATTTCAGACCACAATGCCATTATATCTTCTTCACTTGGTGTAGCCAGAATGGAACGCAATCAGTCTCTCCCTATCTAAAATCACAGACTGAAGTTGGAATCGAAACCACACCATAGGTACACAAACCTCTCATCAGCCCAACAGACCACCAAATCCTCTTCTTAGTGGCTCATTTTTCTATCATAACACCGTTGTGCCACACTGATTGAGATTTCTGACACACATGCTTCCTGTATCAATTTGCAGCATGTTCAGTAAATTCATTTCCTTAGTTGGCCGAATCACCATGAATAAGCTGCCTCGGCTACCCAGTGCATACATTCAACTTTATTTTGTAATCAGCAAAATAAAATCACGTAACTGCCACCAACACAGAACTGCCAACGGTGTAGGATGCAGAAATTTAAATAGGAAGTGTTCCTTTCCACTTGAGCTACTCTATTGCGCTATCTGTTTGTTGAAATCGTCGTGCAGTGCAAAAGAAAAGGTATAACTGCCATATGCATTATCCCATAGTGCTGTGGAGTGCAGAAGTTCTGGGGGAATTGTTGAGAACTCCTAGAGGCGTTGTAGCTACGTGTTTGCAAGTAGCGTAATGGTAAGTGTCGCACACGGTATATAAGATGTCGCGAGTGCGAGTACATTCACTGCTATATTTCATAAAGTCTGCTAAAGTTATCAATCTAATGGAACTTGTAACATAATTCCCTTCACTTCTCAACCCAAAATAGTCGTATATGGAAAAAGGGCTAACTTCTGCGACATTTTGTTCATTTCAGGTTTAACAGACAGCCAGACTGTTGATGTATCTCGAAACGTTTGTATTATGTATGGGTAGAGCGCATCGTGCCACAATACGTGGAAACATTCTTTCTACATTAGCTGTCGTCACGTTGTGGCCTTTTATTCTTCTTCAAAACTTGTTTGAGACCATTAACTCAAAGCAAGTTCTCTACATGCATGTAATCAATAAACTGCATTTGTACTTTGACACTGTTATAGATAATATCAGAAAATTCGCATATATCGTTGATGATTAATTTCTCTCTAACGTTTACTATTGTTTTAACAACATTAAAGGAACCCTTACGAAAATTATGAGCTGTATTATTACATATTAAATAAAACTACCCACGATAACCTTACGACAAAAGTTTGTGTTAATAAAACTAAGTATCTGTACACAAGCTTGCCTCTATCGTCACGAATTGGTAATATACTACTCACTTAGATTTTGATTGGGTCTGAGTTTTATTGGTATGTTGGGTCATTCTCAAGATGAATGCAAATGTGGTATTTCATAAATAAAGTTATGTATTCTTAGAAACCCAAAATTTGCTTGTCTGCAGCGGAATGAGGCGTTACCTGTTGTGCAGCATTGTAAGTTTTTCACCATTGCACTATGAGCCGAAAGTATTGATGTTTGATCTGACTGTTTGTAGCTCATTCACAGAAGGGATAAAAACGCTACACATTGTGAGACTGGAACTGCGAACCACAACAGACACGGATTCATCGGTCAGCACGTTACCACAAAGCTGGCGAAGAATTATGTATCTTAGGTTCCCCGTATGAGACAAATATTGACTAGAACTCGTAAATCGCTATTTAAAAGACGAAATTAGTTGCGATTTCCAATTGCAACGACTTTCCTGGGCTGAAAACCGTAAATTTACAATCTTTTCTTACACCTCAAGCGATAATAACTCAGACTATTCAATGGAAATTACAGGTAAAATCAAGTGTACGTTGAGGCTTAATTCCGTGCACACCAGGAAGTAACTCGTCGCTCACAGAGTTGCCAAACATACATTGCCTTGTTGCCAAATCTCAGTGACAATACCAGCAGGAAGAAGACGAACTGGTGTGATCCTACTGTGGGCTGGTGTCTCCAAGTCGCTTCTGGAACGGCTTGGAGACGTAACGCGTCTGATTCGCATTTCTGTAACTAGGTTTAGGGACTGGAGCGTGGTTACTAATAATACTCAGAACTGACTGCACACTAAGCATGATAAATCAGTAACTCTCATAGTTGTTTCTATATTTCTTTTGTATGTGTACTCAAAACTAAGAAATTCATTCACAGACGTCGTTTTCGTGCATAGTCGAGTACAGCAAACAAATAAAAATAAAAAAAGAATGTGTGTGTGTGTGTGTGTGTGTGTGTGTGTGTGTGTGTGACAGAGAGGGAGAGAGAGAGAGAGAGAGAGAGAGAGAGGGGGGGGGGGGAGAGAGAGAAAATTAAAAAGAATGAGAGAGAGAGTAAATAATTGTGAAGAAATTGAATCATGGTATGTAAGGAAATCTTTCATTAAAATGACTGGTTCCACATCATTACGAAATATCGTGTTCATGACCTATGAAACTAGAATTAATCTAATGTAATCTAATCTAATCATATCATATTGATGACTAGCCATGAAGAGTCATGAATTACCGAAGTTTTTCCAATACCAGTAACCAAATCTAAACTTGAAAATAAAAGATGACAGTTTTTTTTAATAAACATGGAATTCTATCAAGACCCTTTCGTCCCTGTTAACTAACCACGAAACATGTCTGATATAACTCTATTCTGAAGTAACAAAGTGTGGATGCATTTGAAGATGAAGTGTATGATTTGAAGTCTGTGACGGAGATACGAACAAAACACGTAATCGGATTGTTAAATAAGTAAAATCAAATGATTCGTAGCGGTTTTTCTTACCAACTGTTTGGTGTTTGAATCTAAAATAGGGATACAAACTTTTGTGCCTAAGGGACAATCGAACAGCACACCTACCATGCATCCACGAATATAGCTTAAGTATAGTTGCTTAGTCACCAATAGTAAGAGGTGTGCGTGTTTGACCAGAAATAACGACACCTATTGCGATTGTTGGCAACACATGAACAGACATTAAAATAGATGTTAAGTCCCATAGTGCTCAGAGCCATTTGAACCAGGCATTAAAAATGTACGTTAATTTTCACTGTTTGCCAGTGCTCTTTCTCACCGAAAAATACGCAATTCACTTATTGGGCTCCACAAGTACACAGTAACAGTAATTTTTGTGTGTATGCAATGCATACGAATTAGTGGTGCCTTCTCTTCCACTTCTGTGTACAATATGTCTGACCTAAACGGGCCCATTATCATTACAGGCCCTGGACAGTGCAACATCATACTGACAACAGTAATGTACTTATACTGACAACCTGACTGTTCGTTTTACCTGATTTTGTAATCATTTAAATAAAACAACATGACCTTCCAGTGGAAGACTTTTCGTTCCTCTTTTCCCTCTGTGAAATTTCTCAGTAAGCTTTTTGCCTTCTAACCAGTGAAATGCGGCAGGGTACGGCCGGTAAATGATTCACAAACCACGATGTAGTGCCGATAAGACGATTTATTTAAACGTCACAAGATTGCACATAGGTGCAATCGATTTCGAGGAACAAAGTGTTTGTTATCTTACTTTTGTGACAGGTGGGCATAAGTGATTTCCAAAGACTTTTTATTGTACTGAAATAATATTTTGTCGGAGAGTAACAAGGTATGTGTTTTGTCCGTATATATTTTGTAGGAAACTGTAATCGTGATGGAAGAGTATACACCTGAATGTTTGTCACACCTGGTAGGAGAAAACGCTGCATATTAAGCAAACCCCACGCCTACTCTCTATATCCTCCTATGACACGAGCACGAGATTCTCCTCGCATACCGCTACAGAGTTGTTCCTAGCATAGCTGAGAATTGGCAACATCGTCACAAAAATTAGGCAACAGTGTGACAGTGTTGCTGCTGGACTGTGATTCGTATCTCTTCTTTCGAGGATCTGAATCTCTCGGAACAGTATAGTTCAATCATTTCGTTCCTTTCTCAACACTGCAATCTTCTCTAGGTCTCCTCCAAACGTAAGTGTGTGGGTCCGATTCCTGATCCAGTACAAAAATATTCATAATTTCATTTCAAGCCCTATCACGTGCACACCGGCCGCGTATGCTACTGAATTGACTCGCTATATTCTCTTGATATTCCCTTTAAATTTGAATGACTCGTGCTATATAATCCTCGTGTAAATTAAGACACCGAGACAGAAATTTTAATTTTTTGCCTCAGTTCTTCACATAAGTGACAACTTTTATTGTCTTTCACGATGTGTTATGAGACTGAGCGACAAATACCATGATGAGAGTGGCATATAAGCAGCACTGTGTCAGTAGCCCGGTGGTACCGCCATTGTCTTGGGTCAGAACGGCTCAATCAGTCACCAGTTTTAACCGTGGTAGGGGCCAGCGTATGCGAACTTTTTTTCTGGTATTATATTTTATGGAGCCGCGAATTTCCAGAAAAAATTCTGTATCTAAATCGGAAGAAAACCTTTACACATCAAATTCTCATGGTAGCTCGACTCAGTAAGTTTTGTTAATGGTCATAGATTTTGGCTTTCTGACTGCCAAGCTGCTTCGCAATACCAGCGTCTCTGAAGAAATTCGAATCGACCATCAGCGATACGAATCTGAATTTCTTGTTCACTTAAGACTCACATAACAGGGTGATAAGTATGAAGGAAATGAACTTCTTGATTACTATAAGGCCTCTATGCTAAATTTCCACAGTAGCAATTAGGAACTCACTGCAGACATTTACTAACAGCGGCTCTAGCAACTTACTTTTTCTCTGGGTGGATTCAAATATGGTCAATTTTGTCGCCTTAACTCCAATTTAATGTTTTAAATATCACTTGTGAACAGCGTTCACTTCTCCATTAATTGAAGCGTGCGCACGGATAACGCTGTATGGCACATTTTGACATTTCGTAGAATCGCGTGGAATAATGCTGTATACGGCAGTCTGCATCGCCTGTTTTTATAATTGACATGTTCACCGTCCGAGGGCAGCACTAAACAGCGACGAGACGCGAACAGTTATCGCGCCTCTGCGCGAACAATGCTGTATGTTACAAGAATGGCGGAGTGCAGCAACGTGACGCTTACCGCAAGTGGTTTGAAACGTGCAAATAGTGCACGGAAAAGGAAAATTAGCATTGGTAGTTGACAGGATATTAAGAGGAAAAGGCTTCGTGATGCTGTACTGGAACACAAAGCACGAAAAGGAAAGGTTCCTGCGAAACAGCCTCCAACACAGGTGAATGGAATAATGCTGTATGGGTTCTGTAGAAAGGTGTATGTCTTTAGAGAAGCATATGTGTCCTGTAAAGAGTCGACGTGCCCTGTAGAGTATATGGTTCTAATGACATATTGTGTGTATCTTCTGAAAACATTACAGTAAATGTATGTATCGTGAATGAAATTAACTACGGTTCTGTAGTTATCATTGGCAAAAAAAATGGAATACTTAGTCTGAGTAATGCTATATTATTAAAAGAGAATGCGAAATTTGATAATCTAGTTGAATATTAGGTAGTAATAGTGATTGTTTACGTGATTCAGAATCGTGTATGGAATGCACAAGTGTGCTCAAAAGAAGGTTGCAAGGACATAAACCTGAAAATGAAGTTAAAGCTGTACGAAGAATAACATGCCTTAACATACGATGAGCAGTCCATATACTTAATAAAATCCATGGAAATAGGCGTTCGAGACAGGCGCAAGAGAGATAAGACAGACGATAATTCACGGAAACAAGCTACTTTAAAATACAAAGTTTACTCAAAAGAAGTGTGTCAAAAAACATTGCTTGACATATTCTCCACCACCCAGCGACGAATGCAGACTCTGCAACGTAAAGTAAAGGTGGAATAACCACTCCTAAAGTCGGCAGAGGAAAACATTGCAATAGGCCACATGCCATATCAAATGACGACAGGGCTCTTATTCGGCAACACATAACGAGTTTCCCAAAGCAGATGAGCCATTACAGCAGGAATAAATCCTCAAAAGAATGTCTGCACCCAGATCTCAACCTCTGTAGCATGTACCGGTTGCTTACCGAAAAAAAAGTCAATAAGCATGTCATACTATCAAAGTCCGTTTCAAACAGATTTTAATCTGCGTTTCGGAACACCTAGATCAGATACTTGCAGACAGTGCCATTTGTTGTTTAACAAAATGATTGCAACTTCAGATGTAATAGACCTGCACAAGATCGGCATTGAGAGTCAGTTGCATCAAACAAGGGCAGACCAAGCATACAAAGCCCTAAAAATGATACGGAAATGGCTAAGAGAAATAACAATACACATGTTATATGTGTTGAGCTACAACAGGATTTACTTTGTCCTACATTGCCTCCTCATTCCACGGTATTCTACCAGAGACAGCTGTCGTCGTATAATTTCACGATTCATAACGTTGGTACTGGAAACATCACCGTAAATTTGTGGGATGAATGCACCGCAAGGAGAGGTTACGCCGAAATAGTTTCCTGTCTGCTTAAATTTGTGACGCACAATTATGATACTCTTAAAGAAGGTATGGAACGAAAACTGATTGTTTGGTCTGACCGCTGTGTCTGGCAGAACAACAACTGGAGAGTTTTAGCGCTTCATTTCTTTCTGATCAGCTGCAAGTACTTTACAGATAATCATCAGATGTTTTATGTTCGGGTCACAGTTTCCTACCTTGTGACAGGGATTTTGCAGTCATCGAGAAAAGAAAGAAAGTGTCAAAAATTATGGTTCCTACAGAATGGAAGCACGTCATTGCTGAGACCTTTGTCGATCCTTCAAAACTGACCATTCACGAGATGATGACGGAAGACGTCAAGGACATAGGATCCATCATGTTGCTTTTGAAGAAGCCGCCTCCTTTGAAAATTACCGATGTACTTTGGTTGAAGCTGTGAAGTGACGATCCTCGAGGTTTAAGCGTACACGGTAGCCACAATGTGCTTCGCCCATGGGAAAGACACTGTATTGTAAATCATGGTTGTGAACATCAAGTAAAAAATTGTCCATTGGCTTCTGAATTCCGGTTGCTCTATAACGGGACACTGAAAGCTCATAAGGACAGGAAAAGGGATCTACTGGGCATGACGAAATATGTGGAACCAAAGTACAGGCAGTTTTATGAAAACGTGCAGTGTGACAACTGACTATAATGTACTAGATTTGAGCCTAAACTTGATAAACAAATGTTGTATTATTTTTTTAAGATCAAGCAATTCAGTTTACAATAAATATAATTTAGTATCTTGTTTGAAATCTCGTTCTTACTATTTTTGGATTCTAGAAACCTTATAATTACAGCAGTGCACTGACTGATCTGGAATAACGCTGCATATCCATTGCCATACAGCGTTATTCCATTTTAAAACTTACTTTTCGAAAAATATGGGCTTAGCGCAATTTCAAAAAAGAAAAAAGAACAGAATGTGACGCTTTAATTGTAGTGCACAGGATCAGAGACAACGAAATTACTTCTGTGCCACATCGATGTATTGCATTCTAGTGTAATAAAATAATCCTCAAATAAAAACGGTTTTGTGCCTCCTTTGCTATCAAGATCGAAACACAAATCGTAGGCGCTTCAGTCTGGAACCGCATGACCGCTAAGGTCGTAGGTACGAATCCTGACTTGGGCATGGATGTGTGTGATGTCCTAAGGTTAGTTAGGTTTAAGTATTTCTAAGTTCTAGGGGACCAATGACCATATATATAAAGTCCCATAGTGGTCAGTGCCATTGCAACAAATTGTAGACAGATTTTATGGGTCACCACTACACAACATTAAAGCATTTTACATGATCGAGAGTGCGGAGTGGAGAAGACGTTGTCGGCAGAAGGCGAGACAATGCAATGCCTCAGCCCCCGCAGGTAGGCAGTAAACGGGTCCCAGAGAACTCAGACGCATGCGGTGTTCATAGGCAGATGGTTGGCAAGGAAATCTTTCGCTAAAACAATGTTGGAGCAAACTGTTATTACCAGTGTGACAGAAAGCGAAATCTATTGTAGATTCGCTTGAATCACACTCATAGCTTCAGCACCGAGAAGAAAGGGGCGATAAAAACTTTGTCGACGTGTGTTTTTAGTTACCAAACGTCGTATTAGCTAGTCTCGCGTTTTACCTGCAGACTACGGTCATAGTCAAGAATAAAGTACTAAGACTGAAGTCAAGACTCCCTCTGCGATGTGCCGCAGTCTACAACGTTGCCAGATCGAACATATTACCGGACATAGGATTCTGAGAGGAGCACGATTGTATTGATCACCTTACGTGAACGACTCGGCGGTCAATATTTTGTTCTAAGACTGTATCTACAACACATATTGAACGCTGAAGACCCAGAAGAATTAAAAAACAAAAGTATTTTATGAGAGCAACGTAAACTGTAACGTTCGTAGTATTGAATACGTGTGTATAAACGCCTTCCAATGCCCACTCAGGGAAGACAAGGATACACAGACTAGCTTCAACATTATAATTACAACCCAGTTTGCGGATGAACTCAGGCTTAGGTTGATAATCATTTAGAATATTTAGCAGTACTGTACCCATTGGTGTTAAATTCGTTTCAAACCAATGATCCCCAAAGCTACAGGAACACTACTTGTGATACCTCATAGACAAAATACTTACGCAGTGCTGTCGGACGAAAAGATCAACCTTACACAAACTGTGGGAAGTTTGTTTTACAATCTTCGTACCTGGATAATGAGCTTATTCCTATTTGAGATGTCTGTGAGCATTGCTGATTGAGACGATTTAAGACGAAACTAAATTCTTTCAGCTACAACAATTTTTAAAGAAATCGTCTTAACGGCCCTAAATCGTGGTTTTTGAATCGTTTACCGGCCGTACTCTGCCGCATATCGCTGGTTAGAAAGCAAAAAGCTAACTGACAAATTTCACAGAAGGAAAAGAGGGACGAAATGTCTCCCACTGGAAGGTCATGTTGTTTTATTTAAATGATTACAAAATCAGGTAAAACGAACAGTCAGGTTGTCAGTATAAGCACATTACTGTTGTCAGTATGATGTTGCACTGTCCAGGGCCTGTAATGATAATGGGCCCGTTTAGGTCAGACATATTGTATACAGAAGTGGAAGAGAGAGCACCACTAATTTGAATGAATTGCATACACACAAAAATTACTGTTACAGTGTACCTATGGAGCCCAATGAGTGAATTGCGTATTTTTTGGTGAGAAAGAGCGCTGGCAAACCCTCTTCGCTGCACTAGTTAACTTCATCTGGTGTCACTTTGAGCTAGAATTTATGTGGTCAGCGACTAAGTGTAAAGTCAATGAGTAGGATGCGAGTTTAGCAACTGTGAAATACTTTCATAAATTATAGAAGCGAATATTAAATTTGAACTAATATTGAAAAAATTTTGTACTTGAATAGCTTAGAATGAAAATCTTTCTGTTTATTGCAAAGGAAAACAATTGATTTTCTAAAACATTGTCTGTCATACACAACTTGAAACAGGTCATGTCGACCAAATCATATGGAAGAACTGACAGCGTCGTATATCAGAAGGCAGGAAGATCTCTTGCCTTTTGGTTTGGCAGTACTCGATAGCCATTTCTAGGCGCATGTAAATGAAGAAAGGCATCTCGTTTTTGTTATCAAGTAACGTCTACATCAATTATTTTAGTTTTAATGTAATCTACGAGTAATTACTGATGTTTGATATTAACATGAAAAGGATTCCATAGACGGGGAAAGAACCGTCTTCGGTTCGTATCTCTGTCACAGAACTTCACATCATGCACTTCATGGTTAAATAACAGGGACGAAAGGGTCTTGACAGAAGTCCCAGTTTACTACAAAATTTGTCGTCTTTTATTTTCAAGTTTAGATTTGGTTACTGGCATTGGCAAAAATTTCGTTAATTCATGACTCTTCATGGCTAGTCATCAATATGATATGATTAGATTAGATTACATTAGATTAATTCTTGTTTCATAGATCATGAACACGATATTTCGTAATGATGTGGAACATGTCATTTTAATGAAAGATTTCTTTACATACCATAATTCAATTTCTTTACAATTTTTTATTCTCTCTCTCTCTCTCTCTCTCTCTCTTTCTCATTCTTTTTAATTTTTATCTCTGCCTCTCTCTGTCATACACACACACACACACACACACACACACACGCACACACACACAGTCT
This sequence comes from Schistocerca gregaria, assembly GCF_023897955.1. NCBI lineage: Eukaryota > Metazoa > Arthropoda > Insecta > Orthoptera > Acrididae > Schistocerca > Schistocerca gregaria. Next base: position 513,686,302 of record NC_064920.1, read on the forward strand.
CACACACAATCACACATTCCTTTTTATTTTTATTTTTCTGTTGTGCTCGACTATGCACGAATACGTCTGTGAATGAATGTCTTAGTTTTGAGTACACTTACGAAAGAAATAAAGAAATATAGAAACAACTATGAGAGTTACTGATTTATGATGCTTAGTTTGCAGTCAGTTCTGAGTATTATTAGTAACTGCTCCAGTCCCTAAACCTAGTTACAGAAATGCGAATCAGACGCGTTACGTCTCCAAGCCGTTCCAGAAGCGACTTGGAGACACCAGCTATGGTCATTTCCCAGCCACTGTAGGATCACACCGGTTCGTCTTCTTCCTGCTGGTATTGTAACTGAGATTTGGCAACAAGGCAATGTATGTTTGGCAACTCTGTGAGCGACGAGTTAGTGCACGGAATTAAGCCTCAAAGTTCACTTGATTTTACCTGTAATTTCCATTGAATAGTGTGAGTTATTATCGCTTGAGGTGTAAGAAAAGATTGTAAATTTACGGTTTTCAGCCCAGGAAAGTCGTTGCAATTGGAAATCGCAACTAATTTCGTCTTTTAAATAGCGATTTACGAGTTCTAGTCAATATTTGTCTCATACGGGGAACCTAAGATACATAATTCTTCGCCAGCTTTGTGGTAACGTGCTGACCGATGAATCCGTGTCTGTTGTGGTTCGCAGTTCCAGTCTCACAAAGTGTAGAGATTTTATCCCTTATGTGAAAGGGCTACAAACAGTCATATCAAACGTCGTTAAAGAAATCGCAAGAAAATACTTTCGGCTCATATTGCAATGGTGAAAAACTTACAATGCTGCACAACAGGTAAGCCTAATTCCGCTTCAGACATGCAAACTTTGGGTTTCTAGGAATACATAACTTTATTTATGAAATGCCACATTTGCATACATCTTGAGTATGACACAGCATACCAATTAAACACAGACCCAATCAAAATCTAAGTGAGTAGTATTTTACCAATTCGTGACGATAGAGGCACGCTTATGTACAGATACGCAGTTTTATTAAAACAGACTTTCGTCGTAAGGTTATCGTGGGTAGTTTTATTTAATATTTAATAATACAGCTCATAATTTTCGTAAGGGTTCCTTTAATGTTGTTAAAACAATAGTAAACGTTAGAGAGAAATTAATCATCAACGATATATGGGAATTTTCTGATGTTATCTATAACAGTGTTAAAGTGCAAATGCAGTTTATTGATTACATGCGTGTAGAGAACTTGCTTTGAGTTAAAGCTCTCAAACAAGGTTTGAAGAAGAATAAAAGGCCACAACGAGACGACTGCTAATGTAGAAAGAATGTTTCCACGTATTGTGGCACGATGCGCTCTACCCATACATAATACAAACGTTTCGTGATGCATCTACAGTCTGGCTGTCTGTTAAACCTGAAATGAACAGAATGTCGCAGAAGTTAGCCTTTTATCCACATACTACTATTTTGGGTTGAGAAGTGAAGGGAATTATGTTACAAGTTCCATTATATTGATAACTTAAGCAGACAGCAGAATTGCGTTTGAAGAAATATAGCAGTGAATGTACTCGAACTCGCGACATCTTATCTACCGTGTGCGACACTTACCATTACGCTACTTGCCAACACGTAGCTACAACGCCTCCAGGAGTTCTCAACAATTCCTCCAGAACTTCTGCACTCCACAGCACTGTGGGATAATGCATATGGCCAGGTCAGTACTTATGAGAGACAAACAGTTATACTGAACTGCACGACGTTTTCAACAAACAGATAGCCCAATAGAGTAGCTCAAGTGGAAAGGAACACTTCCGATTTACATTTCTGCATCCTACACTGTTGGCAGTTCTGTGTTGGTGGCAGTTACTTGATTTTATTTTGCTGATTACAAAATAAAGTTGAATGTATGCACTGGGTAGCCGAGGCAGCTAGTTCATGGTGATTCGGGCAACTAAGGAAATGAATTTACTGAACATGCTGCAAATTGATACAGGGAGCCTATGTGTCAGAAATCTCAATCAGTGTGGAACAACGGTGTTATGATAGAAAAATGAGTCACTAAGAAGAGGGTTTGGTGGTCTGTTGGGCTGATGAGAGGTTTGTGTATCTATGGTGTGGGTTCGATTGCAACTTCAGTCTGTGATTTTACATAGGGAGAGACTGATTGTATTCCATTCTGGGTACACCAAGTGAAGAAGAATTAATGGCATTGTGGTCTGCCGGCCGCGGTGGTCGAATACTGCCTCGGGCATGGATGTGTGTGATGTCCTTAGGTTAGTTAGGTTTAAGTAGTTCTAAGTTCTAGAGGACTGATGACCACAGATGTTAAGTCCCATAGTGCTCAGAGCCATTTGAACCATTGTGGTCCGAATTTCCTTCTCTACCAAGTAGATGTTAGGTGACATGTAGAAACTCTATCACCAGTAAACTTTCTTATACTAGTTATTTATTTCTAGTGACGAAACAAACGCTATGTAGGCTCACAGGACACATATTCCATCTTTTAGCTGAGGTTCAGTACCTCTATAAAATTGGTTCTGAACTCGGAATGCAACCTTAACGCGGAATTTGTCCCCTTCGTGACAATACAGCTCGGATACCATTTGTTGTTTGTTCAAAACCGCAAATTCCTCAACATCTTCATATATTGCGCGTGAATGGGTTCGAATCCTGGCCCGGCACTAAAGATTTCAGTATGTATTATCAAGATCGAACATGAGAACACCTATCTGCTGGTGGATAATAATTTCGATTTTTAATGAATTTTCTTTCGTTGTCAACACTAACCATATTAGACGTTTTTGACTCTCAGCGAGACACAGAACTATTTGCCAGATCACTGTAAGTTCAAGATGTTATTTCGAGCTGCTTGTGGAGAAAAATTCGGTAGCTGAGGTATCTTTGTTTGCAGTCAACAACGATATGTGCGGGGCTCTATTCCCAGTCAGCACTGAACTCTTCGTCATATTATTTCTAGTTCAAACATGCTCACATGTCGCTGCTGGTGCAAAAAAACCATCTTAAACGTTCATTTTCTCTAGAATGTAACAGCGATAGGTGCTGGGTTGTAGTCCTAGGAAGGAAGAAATTAATGTTTCGTCTCGTCATTTCAGTTAAAACATCTAGCTACTGCCGAGAAAATGGATATGTCACAGTTGATTGTGCTTCGATATCTATCCGATTAGGTTATGGGTTCGAATCCCTGTCCAACACAAATCTTTACCTCACGGCATTTCAAGTAAGTTACTTGTTAAGAAGCAAAGTTTAACAATTCTCATAGTTCGTTAACAGAGAAAATAGGTGCTGGGTAGGAATTCGGGTGCGTTAAAAATGTTTGCGTTTTGTAATTTAAAGTTCGTATTTCTTAAATGATACTGTCTAAAATTGAGGTATATCATTCTCTGTATGCCTAATCAGGAATGACTGTTAGTTACCGTCAGTCACGAAATCTTTGCTTGGTCTGTATGACCTGGGTTTGAATCCATATGCAGAACGAGACGGATTGTCGTGTCATTTGAAGTTCATGCATATTCTCAACTAGCTGCTCGTGAATAAATTAAATTTTAGATGTCATTTTGTGTTAAATAATAAGTACGCTATGTTACTTTGAAGAGGAAATCATGAATACGACGAACTTACTATGTGCATTACCTATCTGACGTGATAATGAGAGTAGTAACATTTCAGGTATGTCATTTATTGTTATAAATGTGAGCTTACAAGCGTTATGTTCAGTCTTACCTGTGATAAGGTGTTCCCAGATATTTGTAGTGTCGCAGCATTACTTTACATCTAGAGTTATTGATATACAGAATAGTGTATTCTAGTGGTGACTTGTTGGAACCATTTTCAATAGTCAAACGACTGTACCAAGGGGCGGTTAGAGGACCTGCCTGACTGCTGCTTTATGTAGGTTGCATGCGAATCCGGCGAAATGCAATTCAGGTCGTTCGGATACTTTTGAGCATGTGTAGCATAGCATTGGATGGTAGTGAATCGTGCACTCCCGGAACACAGAAAATAAAACGCTAAGTGTCTCCCAACGTACCATCAGTCTTCCGTCTGACCAACACATCAAGGAAGGGAAGGAATCGATTATTTTCCACCTCCATAGTTTATAGGAAGCCTACTCTGACTTGTATCTGCGAGGTGATAGTTGTCACCATCCAGCTCAGCGTAAAGGAGTACTTCGTACCTTGGTTCATGGGGCCCACATTATCTCAGAACCTGATTGTTTGGCTGTTGAGCTATCACATCTCGAAGTCACCACCTCAGGGGACTCAGCATTTCTTTGCTGGGTACGGGCTTAGCGAACCCGGTGTCCCCGAACGGTGGAATGATGTGCGCCGCCAGTCCTCTGACACCGTAAGCTCTGGGCATGCTTCAGCGACCACCGTGTGGCGCAACGGTGGAACGTTGTGTGTCGCAGGGACCAGGGATCTTAGCTTGATTGCCTGGATTGCGAGGATGGTACATACCTCTATAAAAAGCCCTTCAATCTTAAGGTGTGTTGCGCGCCGGTAAGATGCATGGCTGTTGAGGTGGAACAGTCGCTAGCGGGCGACCTCTGCGGAACCTGCCGCACCTCAGTTGTATAAGGCTTACCCAGGCATGCGTGGCTCTGTCTGGGAGGACGTTTAGTTCCCTAGCTGCTCGTGGGACGCACATGGCAACCACGTATTTCCCTTCACCACCTTCGCAATCAGTAAAGCGCATGAGGGAGGCTAGTCCTCCAGATATGCTGATAGAACAGAGTAACAGGGCTCATGGAGTCGTAAATGACAATGTTTTCATTGTGATTAAGAGGAAGGAGAGCTCATTTGAAAAAGTGTCTCCTTTCTACATACGTAAAGGTTTGGGAGGACTCGCAGGTACACTGAAATCTATCAAACGCCTGAGGAATGGTACCCTGTTAGTTGAGACTACTAGGACAAAGCAGGTGGAGCTGCTTCGAAAGTCAACCAAGTTAGGCGAGTATGATATTACTGTGGCGAGTTGCACAATTCCCTTAACTTCAGTAAAGGCGTTGTCACCTGCCGTGATTTAATGAATATCGAGGTAGAAGAGCTGAAGCAAGAATGGGCAACACAGGGGATTGTAGACGTGGAACAAAGGACACGTAGGAATAATGGAGTTATTGCGAAATCTGCCACCTTCATTGTGACTTTCAATTCGCCTGTGTTACCTGAATACGTTCTGGCTGGTTTCCTCCGATATAGGGTTAGGCCTTATGTACCTAACCCTACGCGATGTTTCAAATGTCAGCGATTTGGCCATACGACTATGAGTTGTGGGGGTGAACCGACCTGTGGTATATGTGGCAAGACAGCTCATGAAGCTGGGACCAACTGCTCATCTCCAGCGCTGTGTATCAACTGCTCTGGGAGCCATCCCGTGTGGAACAGAGACTGCCCCGTCTTTGCTGAGGAAAGAAAAATTCAGGAGATCAAGGTGACAAAGAGGCTACCCTATGTGGAAGCCAAAAAAGAGCATAGGGCGACAAAACCCCCTGTCTTTGCCACATCCTATGCCTCCTTGGTGCAAAACCGTGCATCAAAATTAGACGCTTCGACGCAGACCATGTCCAGCGTAGCAGTATCCTCCACCAATACCTGTACCTGCGTTTGTACCTGCCAGAGCACTAGCAATAATGATGTATCTATTCAGGCTGCTGCGACTGCACCAACCGCTATTGCAGGGAAAGCTACACTAAAGCCTTCGAAGGCCCTCCAGAAACAGAGTGCCTCTCCACTTCCCCCATCCCCGACTTCCACAAAGAAAATGGGACCAGGGAAAGAGGCACTGCGTTTGACGTCAAACCTGCCAAAGGCACCATCGGATGTCGTCATGGCATCCCTGACTGATGAGGAGGACATCGTCATGGATTTTGATACCTCTTGCCCAGAACCTGCCAGCCGCTCTGCTGCCACTCGCTCCACAAGTGCCTCACCAGCGCGGCTCAAAGACAGGGGGAAATCTAAACCGAAACGCTGATATGGCTCCCATACTTCAGTGATATCTGAATGGAGTCAGACCTCGCTTTGTATAATTGCGGCTGGTAGTACAGGAAAACCCCTTTTGCATCTCTTTGCAAGAGACACATTTTAAAGAGCCTGACACGCCTGTACTTACAGGATATCACATGTACAGGAACGACGACCTAACTGGTAATAGGGCTCAAGGTGGGGTGGCAGTGTTCATTACGGACACATTCCGCTCCTCGCCTGTGCCCTTAACCACAACGCTACAAGCGGTTGCAGCTCGGATCCTGGCCCAGGTTAATGTCACAGTGTGCTCCTTGTATTTACCACCTGCTGAGCTCATTGACAGTGAAGCCCTCGCACAGCTACCCCGTCCCTTTCTCATTTTAGGAGATTTTAATGCTCATAATGCATTATGGGATTCAAACAAAACCTGTCCCAGAGGCCAGATGATTGAGCAGTTGATCAGGACTTCAGACATCATACTGCTGAACACAGGTCAGACCACGCATTTTAGCACCGCTTCAGGATCGTCTTCTGCCACAGATCTCTCTATTTGTTCGCCTGTGCTTGCGGACATTGCTCAGTGAGTCGTAGACGACGACCTTCATGACAGCGACCATTATCCTATCTGGCTCCATCTCCCAGTTGATATGGGTCGTGTCGAACATCCGCCGAAATGGTTGTTCCGGAAGGGAAACTGAACGCTCTACCGGCAGTTGGCTGTTTTTGAACAGAGTGAAGGCGTCCAGGATTGGGTGGATCACATTACGGCGGTGATGCACCATGCCGCTGATATCCATACTAAAGTCAAAGGGAACACCTGTGAGGCAGCCTGTCCCTTGGTGGAATGACGACTGTCGTACCGCAATCAGAGACAGAAGGGCGGCTTTGAGAAGATTCCGTCGGTGCCCCACTGATGCGAATCTGGTAACGTTCCGAATATGCCGGGCACGGGCGAGACGAGTCGTTAGGGAGAGTAAACGGAGGTCTTGGTGTGAGTTCCTGAACTCCATCAGTAGGTCCACATCTTCAAGCAAAGTATGGGAAGCCATTAGGAGGATCTCAAGGCGATACTCTCTACCGCCAATAGCAGCTATACGTGAGCGGGACTGTCTCTTAACAGCTCCAAGAGTCATCGCCCGGGCGTTGGCAGAATCTTTTCAAACTATTACGGCCGATTCTAGCCAGGACCCAGATTTTCTTCGTTATATGGATACACAGGAGAGGGCTGGTTTTGATTTCCGTTCAAACAACACTGAGGTATACAACCAGCGTTTCTCTTTGTGGGAGTTGGACTCTGCACTGTCGGTATCTCGGGATACTGCGCCTGGTCCAGACCTGATATCGCATAGCATGCTGCAACAACTGGATCTGCGGTCAAACGAAGTCCTCCTTCAACTTTTTAATGAAATTTCGAAGACAGGTGACTTTCCTAGTTCGTGGAAAGAATTAATTTTAATTCCACTTTTAAAACCAGGGAAGGATCGGACCGAACCCAGTAGCTATCGTAGCATTAGTCTCACGAGCTGCGTAGGAAAGACATTTGAGCATATTAATTTTAATTAATTTTAATTCCACTTTTAAAACCAGGGAAGGATCCGACCGAACCCAGTAGCTATCGTAGCATTAGTCTCACGAGCTGCGTAGGAAAGACATTTGAGCGTATGGTCAATAGGCGCCTGGCGTGGGTTCTAGAATCCAGATTCTTACTTACCCGCTGCCAGTGTGGGTTCAGGAGGTATCATTCCACCCTAGATAACCTGATCCTACTCGAAACAGCGATGCAAGATGCTTTCCTACGTAAGCAACACCTTATCGGGGTTTTCTTCGACCTGGAGAAGGCGTACGATACTGCCTGGAGGCATAACATTTTGCGGCAGCTTTATGAGTGGGGTTTCCGTGGGCGTTTACCCACAATCATCAGATCCTTTCTGTCTGACAGGTATTTTAAGTATAAGGTTGGGAATGTCCTGTCTCCCCGTTTTAAGCAGGAGAATCGTGTCTCTCAAGGCAGTGTCCTCAGTGTGACAGCTTTCGCAATTGCAATCAATAGTATTGCGTCCATGGTACGACGGCCCGTACAATGCTCCTTGTTTGTGGACGATTTCTCCATTTTCTGTGCGTCTTCCTCCCTTACAACTGCTACACGCCAATTACAGCTGACACTCGTGCGATTGGAGGAATGGTCTAAGACTACAGGCTTTAAATTCTCTTTGGAGAAGACTGTTTGTGTAGGTTTTAACAGTTCTCATTCTCTTTTTAATCTCCCTGTTTTAAAACTAGGAGACACTGTTCTTCCCTTTATGGAAAAAGTGAAAAATCTCGGGCTTATTTTTGATGAGAAGCTTACATGGTTGCCACTCGTAAAGGATCTCAAAGTCCGCTGTTTCAAGGCTTTAAACGTCCTTAAATGCGTCAGTCATAGATCCTGGGGCGCTGACAGGGCACGTCTGCTCCATCTTTATTAGGCCTTTGAGCGACCTCGACAGGAATACGGATGTCAAGCTTATGGCTCTGCACGACCTTCCTACCTCAAAATGTTGGATGTGACTCACCATGAGGGTATTAGGCTTTCGACGGGGGCTTATCGCACGAGTCCAGTTGCTAGTCTATGTGTCGAGGCGGGAGAGCCTCCCCTGTCCATTCGGCGTCTTCTCCTCGTGGTACGACACGCGTACAAGGTCAAGTCCACTCCTCTTTCATTGGCGTCCAACACCTTTTCCCAGCCGGCACTGGAACGTCTCTTCCGCCACCGTCCGAAGGCAACGAAGTCGTTTCGCATCCGTGCAGTACACCTGGAGGGCATTAAGGTCCTCCACCAGGGATGGAATAGGGGATCTCCTTGGCTACTACAAAGGCCAAGATTATTTCTTGATCTGGCTGCTTACAAGAAGTATTGTACCCCGGTCCACCTTTTTAAAATTAAACTTACTGAGATTTTAGAACGCCATTCAGATTTTGTTGCTGTTTACACGGATGGGTCTAAACAGGGGGATTTTATGGGGTGCTCTGCTGTGTTTCCCGATACTGTCCGTAGGATAGGGCTCCCGGAGCAGTTCTCAGTTTACTATGCAGAACTGTTCGCCATTCTGCAAGCATTAGAGCATAAGTGCTCTACACGCTCTTGAACAGATGTACCCAGCAGATCGGATGGTGCAAGAAGTGCAGGACGCGCTCCTTCTCTTGGCAACAGCAGGGTAAGGATGTAATCTTCTGCTGGGTTCCAGGGCACATAGGGATTCCTAGAAATGAACTTGCAGATTATAACATCCCAGCTTCCTCAACCAAATTATAACATTTCAGCTCCTCAACACCAAATTAAAACGTTCCACTTCAATTTGTTTGCACTTATAGCGATCCCAGCTCCCTCAACCAAATTAAAACATTGCATTAGGAGGTGTCTGCTTCGTGCAAAAGGTCTTGAGTTCATATTGACGACAACAAGTAATTCTTCATTACAGACGTTTATTTACAAACAGAACTGACAGACTTCACAAACTCAACAACTGACTCTCAGAGCTAACCGCACTGCATATCCGAACTGGCAACTGACAACTCCTAGGTGTATTAATACCTTTCCAAACAATGAGAGACTTTGACAATGTTTTGTTTACAATACGATAGCAATTCACGACTTAAAATTAAATTAGACATTACAGAATTTTATTAAAGATTAAAGTAAGTAAAAGGATCAGTACATATAAATTCTTACAAGCACAATTTCCAAATAGATTTTATAACATTTTTCTACCAGCTTCTGGATAACCTTCACCAGATTTGTACCGATGTTTCCAGAAATATCTTGACATTTGATTCTGGATATTTCTTGAGTGATTTAGAACAACTACTTATATGTAAAATGATTTAAATCGTGTTTCAAAACGTAAATAAATCTTTTTAGCAATATTTCTTGATACAAATCGTCTTTTGAAATTAGGTTATGAAACAGTTTTCACAAGTTTTCGTATTTTTGCGATCATAATACAGAACTTCTCCATAGAAAGCTCCAGAAGCGTGCACCAAACGCTCATTCACAGACTTTCTCTTTAGCTGGTGAGTTCCCAAAAGTATTTTGTCCATATTACACGAAATAATTTAGCTCAAAACTGATAATTTATACAATTAATCAGAGCTACAGCAAACAGTGAGTCTTTCTTTTACAAAATGAAATATAATTACAAAATTGAATGAAAATAGGTTACTAACACTAATATATATTTACATTAATTCTATTTTTGTTCTTTCTGTGCAAAATGTCCTAATATTGACACAGGACAATATTTAAACATCACCAAAGTTTCCCTTTACATTTTGCATATCTGTATCGACATCCCCTAAAAGTCTACAGTATCGAATACTTCAATATGTCCTGTAATGTTACAAGATGCGGCTGCCAAGGAGGCTTGCTCCATCACACCTCCTGCTAGTTGTTCCGTCCCCCTGCGGGCAGTAACATCTTTCGTGACTCGAAAGGTCATGCGTTGGTGGGAGGCTCAGTGGCTGGACGTGAGGGACAATAAGTTGCGAGCGGTGAAGGATTCTGTCCGACCGTGACTCACCTCCTTCCGACAACGACGAGCTGAGGAAGTAGCCCTTACACGGCTTAGAATAGGACATTGTCCTTTGTCACATGGTTTTCTGTTACGTCGTGAGGAGCCACCAACGTGTTAGACATGTGGGACACAGCTGTCGATACGACATATTTTAACTGAGTGTGTTTCATATGCGGGTTTGAGGGAAGATTTCAGTTTCCCACCAGACCTGCCCTCTCTTTCAACTAATAATGAGGCGAGTGTCACTAGAGTTTTACGCTTTTGTTTGATGTCTGGACTTCTTCCCAAAATATTGGGATTGAGGTCTTAATGTGCTGTACAGTAGTTTGGTCACCCGTTTTCTGTAAGTGGTCACTCAGCCGCCGTTACTTATTTTTACCTGTTTTGTACTCCTCTTTTATTTCTAGTTTTATCTACCTGTTTTGATTTGCTGTGTCCAATCTTGCAATTTGAACATTACCAATTCTCGCAAAGATCGGCTCTGAACTGATCTTTTGGGAAAGGCGCTGATAACCTTGTTGTTGTGCGCCCTAAAACAGTAATCATCATCATCGTCATCATCGAAGTCACCTTTCGTCAGAATGGATATAAGTGAGAGGCAGATCGAACGTGCGTTGCGCTATCAGCCTTCTGTGCAACGGGTGAGTGACGATAGCAACGAAGTGGCACCTAAGTCTACGGCCTTTTTGCCTTAGGCAAGAAGCATTTCAAGTAGGATTGGCCGTATTTTTCGGAAATATAATGTGAAATGTGTTTTTCGACCACCTTCTAAGATTAAGGCCCTGTAGGCGTCCGTAAAAGATGATCTTGGTTTGCGTAAGGCCGGTGTCTATCGTATTCCTTGCAGTTGCGGCATTTCATATATTGGCCAGACAATCAGGACTGTGGAAGCCCTGTGTACTGAACATAAGCGTCACACACGCTTACAACAGCAGAGCAAGTTCGCTATTGCAGAACATTGCCTTGACACCGGTCATCCTATGGAATACAGATTCTGGCTTGCACGTCCAACTATTGGGATAGTGTTATTAAGAAAGCTGTTGAAATCAAACTACCAAGCAACCTTATAAACAGAGATGGTGGATTTGTTTAAATGCTGTTTGGAATCCGGCTCTGTCTCTCATCAAAAAACAGAAGGACAGAATTAGTGCTACCTCCCCTATTGATCAATATTCACTATCGTGCTGCTGGTGCCTGCGGAAGTTCGAGTCCTCCCTCGGGCATAGGTGTGTGTTAATTCAGGTTAAGTACTGTGTCAGCTTAGGAACTGAAGACCTTAGTAGTTATGTCCCATAAGATTTCACACACATTCCGATGATGGTTTTCTTTGGTTGTGTGTTGACTCTGCGGTTACTTGTTCTGTATGTGTGGTATCTTCCTTGTTTCTCCTCTGTGAACCGAGGTATTAAATTCACTTGCACATGGCTTCCTTCTTGCATTTGTGCCTTGAGAATGGCAGGGTGTGCTTCTGTCGAAATGTCGGCGGTGATCGACGACCTAACCCAGCAGCAAGCCCGTAAGTTATTGGAACATATGGAAAACACTTCTCATGAAGAGGGACAGGATGTGAGAACTTGTGTTAAGACATCAGAGAATAACTTATGTGGCGCTAGAGGTAGATCTAGAGGCAAAATACTGGAGTCGAAGGCAACACCAATTTGCATCCTGAGTACATTCCTCATAACCTTGTAATTCTGGAGACTTATAATGTGCATGTCTGTAATTTATGTTTGTAACTGCTGGCGTCCACCATACAGTAAAATTACAGGGTTTCAGTAAGTACATCGCCGACCGTAGCTGGTCTTATGAAATAAGTGATTGTGATCCCAATACAGCGAAGTTTGAAAACGAAATTTTTTGATAATTTTGTGACTGAAACATCCTAACAGAATAAAACTTTGTTTCGAAGCCGGATGCGAATCTGGGACTTTTGCCTTTTACGGCGAAGTACTCGACCGAGTCAGGGCCCGCCTTCACAGCTGTACTTCCGACAACGCCTCTCTTACCTTCAAAGAACCACTGATCTTACAAGTGTAGCACGTCTGGGAGAAAGGATACTGCGGAGGCCTGGCTCAGCCATAGCCTATGGGATTGTTTGAATTCTGAAAATTGGAATACATCCTACAAATTCGAAAGGGCTTCAAAAAGTAACTTACACTTTATTAGGGCAGTCAATCAAGTTTTGCGGAACGGTGACCTACACATCACGTTGACACAGATATATGACGCTATTTTGCTACATAGTCGCCAGGTCTTTGTAAACAATAGTCGGAACGTTGAACCAATCGCTCAATTTTTTGACGGTAGAAATCCACTCCTTTCGAGAAGTTCTGTGTGAACATGTTTAACTTTGGAAAATCTGTTGGCTCGTGATATTGTTTCAGCTTGTCGAAAGGATGGGAATCGCATGGTGCAAGAACTTGTCATTCCTGTCAGCACCACTAGTGGTCAAATTCTCGCCAACATTTCATATCAGCTGCACTGCAATTTGGCCCACATGCTGCGAGAATTTATCGAAAATTGTGTGTGTTGTATTGCTAACAAGAATCATAATTTTCCGCTTACTTTAGGACACGTTTCCAGTTCGCGCGCCATTTCAGACACTGTGATGCATCTGTTGTACTGCACCTCCCTCTCACCCTAAATCCCCAATCCCTCCCCCCCCCCCCACCCAAAAAAACAGCAGCTGTCCAACTGGCGCATTGGCTGGGGTAAAGTGAAGGATGTCTCCTATGACGCTGGTCACACTCCCTCAGACGCGTGGAATATAGAATGAGCTGAAATTGTCACGTCACCCATGAAACACCCAGCACTTTCTCCGGTGTTGCAATTTTCACAAAGACCGATGTATTTTCCAGCGAACATGTGGAGGATATATGAAACACATGTCGGCCAGCCGCCTGAGTGTCTCACTGCGATCCTGTGAAGTAGCAAGAAAGCGGCAGGTCGCCAGAGAATTGCGGCTTCCCCGGGGGCTATTAGTGTAACCGGAGAGGGCGTGGTGGAGTCGGCAGCCGCCAGTCGCCAGTTACGGCGCGCTGACGCCGGGCCTGCCGTGGGCCGGCCTCGGGCTTCACATGACAAAGTGGCGCCAGCCGGCCGTCATATTGCAGAGGGCGCAGCCGACGTTAATTGCGCATTCCGCGCGCGCCGCCGCTAATTATTGTCTCTGAGCCTGCACGGCGCCGCGCGGCACTGCTAGGCGGTCCCCACTAGCGGCAACCCGACACCGCACCTCGCCGCAGCCGACGCACCGCGCCGCCTCTGTTCCTACGGCAGCCGCGGTCGTGCACCCCGTTTGAAGCTCGAGAAGGTGACCGACACAGCACCCACGTCGCGCTGCTGCTCGAAACGTTCGCTCTTGTCCGGTGTAAGAGCACAGTCTCTGTAACACTTGCCTTCTTCTGCTTAGCATGCACTAACCGGCTGGCGGAGGGCCTTAGCTTCTGTTAATTTTGGTTGTTTGTCGTCTCTCATGTTATCTGGAGAACTGAGCAGTTATGCCGTGGTATACGTCATTCGACGACATATGAACATTAACTAAAGTAGCCGCAGGCTGCAAAGATGATTTTGTACCTTTTGTGCCGGTCGCTGAGGCTGAGCGGTTCTAGGCTCTTCAGTCCGCACGACTGCTGCTGTCGCAGATTCGAATCCTGCCTCGGGCATGGATGTGTGTGACGTCCTTAGGTTAGTTAGGTTTAAGTAGTTCTAAGTTCTAGGGGACTGATGACCTCAGCTGTTAAGTCCCATTGTGCTCAGAGCCATTTGAACCATTTTATACCGTTCTCATTCTATGGCCGATTTCAAGACCTCACGTCCTATTTTCAGCTCTACCTGTGCACATAATAATTTTTTACCGAAAACTGCAAACCTCATAGATGTACAACATAGCAATATTTCTTGTGGAGTACACCTTATATTACAGCTATTCTAAAGTAAGCTCCGATCGGTCGCGAAATGGAAACCACTGTGAAAAACAAAAATGTGTTCTTTGCTACAGTTAGATATACCATGGAGCTGCTTATCTATATAGTCATTGCTTGGACTACCAGATTTGGTGTAGCGTTGTACCAACTTTCCAACACTCTCGTTGTCAAACCTGCCGCCTGAACTTTCAGTTAAATCTTTACGCTGGTCTACAGCTCACTCTCTGTGCCAAAATGCTGTCTTCATAGCCAGAACTTCGTGTGAGCAGAGATGAAACTCTGGGGATAGCCAATCATGGGCTGTACCTTTGGTGACCAAACAGTTCCCATTGAAGACTCTGCAGCAGGGTCCTCATTGTCCATGCAAAGAGCTGCCGAGAATTGTGATGAAGAAGGAAACGCATATTTACTAAGATGGTATCTGTTCTTTCGGACATGTCCGAAAGAACAGATACCATCTTAGTAAATATATAGTTGAGGCTCACCGGCCACTTGACCATCTTCTTCTTCTGTGCGAATGCACAAACAGAGCCCGAACTCTTGCGGGAAACGGCAACGCGCCGCGAGTAATGAGTATAATGGGCGGAAGCACTACGAATGTAGTGCGGGACAGTATTTTGAGAATGTGGGTTTCGCGGGAGGCGTGCCAGAGATAAATCCCTGCAGTCGCGATATCCTCTGTGTCCTCGGTGGCTCAGATTCCGGCACGGTAGCTCAGCGTGTTCGGTCAGAGTGCCAGCAGCCATCTGTAATAAAAAACTGAGTTAATCGATCAAAAAACTAACTTAGGTTGGTTGGTTTGTGGGGGTTAAAGGGACCAGACTGCTACGGTCAAAAAAAAAAAAAAAAAAACGTACTTAAACGGATATCCTACGACATACAACGAACGAAAACGAACAAAAACTGAGAAATAAAAAAAAGATGGATAGAGCGTCTGTCATGTAAGCAGGAGATCCCGGGCTCGAGTCCCGATCGGGGCACACATTTTCATCTGTCCCCGTTGACGTATGTCAACGCCTGTAAGTAGCTAAGGGTGTGAATTTCATTGTAAGGAAACGAATGGCAGTTATGTTTTGTGGGCTGCGTGACATCAGTTGAAATCTCTCACAAGGCCCACGTACTTGGCGGGACATGCTATTTTCTACGCTTTATATGCCCTCTGTATCTTCAGAATCGAAAAGATAGACGTGACGTGATCAGTGGGACTAGTAGAGACGCTGTCCAATACATCAGTGAAAGCTTCATTAGATTTTCACTGTCATTCCCATTTCGTGCCCCATCGGACATTTCTTTCCGATTAGCCCTCGTAGGTACGCTGTCCTAAAGTTGGGTTAGAGTTCTTGCAGTTAGGTCATAATAATTATGACATAATTATTCAGAGTAAGTACGAAGTACTAAGTCAGTAATATTTTCTCTCTGTGAATATTAATGTCATTGTGTATCGTTGTTAATCAATTTTCAGTTGAATTAAATGTAGCTATAGTGGGACTGTACACCCACTTTCCATGAACAAAAACATTCAGGTATTGACAGTAAACTACGTGCCAAACAAGACTGGACGTTAATCTGAGAGATACATTGAGATAGAGGAGAAAAACAGAGCAAGAACGAAAATGCTACAGAGAGAAACCAGACACAATGTGGGGCATTATAGAGAATTAGGGAGAAGAGCTAACAGATTGTGTGAGGGAAAGAAAAGAAAGTGGAATTTAAAGAACTAGAAGAGTTACAGGAACAGAGTGAAGTAAAAATGTTCTATCGTGCTGTGGGCAAAATAAAGAATAGATTCCACTCAAAAATAATTGCATGTTCCAGAGAAGGTATATATAGTGGAAAAATTAGCAGAGTATTTCAAAGATACACTAAGGACCATCCAAGATAATGGAGAGACAACTGCACGGGAGGAAAGAGTGGTGCTGGAAGTAGACAATAATGTTACACTGCAAGAGGTCTCTCAGGTAGGGCACAAGTCAAAACAAAAGTCGAGACCCTGGGAAGGACAGCAATTTACAAAACCTGGTGGTGAGACTGTAATAAAGGAACTGCACACGTTAATATCAGATGTATGGGAAACTAAACCAGATGATTGGAAAACTGGAATAATAAACTCCATTTACAAGAAAGGTTACAGAAAAGAATGTGAAAACTATTGACATGTAACATTGAGCACAGCTTATAAGATCTTCACAAGGATATTAAACGAAAGATGCTGATGTGCGTGGAAGACGTACTAGGGAAATATCTGTGCGACTTTCGGTCAGACAGAAGACCAACTGATCAAGTAATTGTGATAAGACAAATGATGGAAAAGTTCTTTGAATCTAATCTAGATCTGCATTTCTTATTCGTTAATTTCAAACAAGGCTTTTACAACAAAAAATCTGCAAGAACTGTATTGAGTACTGGAAGAAGTTGGTATATGTGCTACACTGATAAGACAAATCAGAATGACAACGACAAAGACACTAGTAAAAGTAAAGGTCCTTAGCAGAACAAGTGAAAGCTTTGACTTGTCCTATTCAATAAAGCCCTGCATAGCGAAGTAAATAAAACCAGCAAAACAATATCAATACGCTCCAAGAAACATACCAGGAAATAGCAACTGAAGGCTTAAAAATTCGCCGCACAGTTAATGAAAACAAAATACATGGTAATGTCACAATCTCAGGCCAGAAGAACCCATACAGACCTAAACATGAACGGGAAATGGTTCAAAGCAGTGTTCACCCTCTTTTAACTATTTGGGAGCTCTATTAACAAATGATAAAAGTATTGGATGTCTATAAGGGAAAGAGTACAAGCAAGAAACACAGCTTACTTTGCAAATATGTAACTTTCCATAAATAGCCTTGTTACAAGAAAAACAAAACTGCTAAGATATAACATCCTAGTCCACCCTAGTTATAAAACACGGGTCAGAGGTGTGACGGTGACAGAACATGACAAGAATGCACTACGAACTGTTGAGCGGAAAATACTACGCAAAATCTATGGTCCAATAAGGGAGGAAGAAGGCTGGAGAAAACACTATAACGCCGAATTACAAAAGTAAGAGTTAAACTACAGCCAATACGGTGGCTAGGACCCATGGAGAGAAAGTCAGAGGATAGAATTCCAAAGAAAATGATGTGGAGTGTGATGCATCCAGCTAGGCGAAAACGGAGATCTAGAAGAAGATGGATTGACGAAGTAACATTAGATCTCAGCAGTATGGGAGTTCGGGGGCGAAGAAGAGCAGCAAACAACGGAGAAATGTGGAGGAAGCTCGTTGAAGAAGACAAGGCCCACCAAGAACTGTAGAGCTACCGAAGAAGAAGAGGAGGAAGAAAATTGGGATACAATGAAAAGTGTTATATGCGTCATAAGGTATAAAGTCTCAACATGAAATTACGTTACCATCAACCTGTGAGAAAGTCGTATGATAAAGTATAACATGCTAAAGCGACTACAGTTACCTAGTTTCACCTAGAGCGTCACCATTTACAGCCAAATAAAAATATTAGTACAAAAGGTTTTTTACCTTACGTGTTACACGTTATGATGTTAAGTTGGTATCCATTTCTTCGCAGTTGTTAGCGTGGACACTGGGGAGTGGAACTATTTGTGCGTGATCTGAAATACATTTATAATAGGATTCGTACTAAACCGACAACAACAGAATGTGGTTTCCCTGGAATAAACGGATTTTGTTATGTGACTTACACCAGTGTCAATGAGAAGGACACATGTCTGTTGTATTCTTTGAAAATTAATAATCTGAGTCAATGGGCATCATATTTTGTTGTAGTAGATCCTTGTTAAGAGCTGTTATTAATTTTGTGTGGCAGGTAATTACAGACACGTCACGGGCAGAGACACACAGTTTCGTTATTTTACCTGGCGTGATCTGTTTCTAACTTGTTGTCTCCCTTTAAAAGTTCCCATCGCCTTCAAATTAAATGAACTGCTGTACTTCACAAAACGAGTAGAAGGTTTAACCGGCGACTGGTGTTTTAATATTGCCTCCTTTGTCGGCACACGGTTAGTGCGTTTTTCACACATTATAAGAAAGGGAGGACCGAAACAAGCATTGTGGGAGTGTGAAACATTATTATTTTCGGAAAATGCCTAGAATAGAGTATGAACTGCGGACAACAGCTGTAAGAAGTGACTGAAAAATGAACACGGAACAATCGCTCGTTTAAAATTTTGGTCATTTGTTTAATTGACTTCATAGAAACGTTTAGGTGCATTTCGGGATCAGTTTTCTTCTGACAGTTTTTGATGGGGCCAGCCATGAGTTCTTCTCTTTTGGCAATGTATTCATCTTAGAGTAACACTTACACCCTACGTTCTACATTATTTGTCGGATGTTGTCCCCTCTGTTCTGCCCTATAGTTTTTGCTTTATACAGTATCTTCTAATACCACAGCTGTTCTTCCTTGATGTAACACCTGTCCTATCAACTGGGCAACTCCTATTGTCCATATTTCCCCCATTTTCCTCTCCTAGGATCTTCTTCGAAGAAGTTTCTCAATGCTTAGCAGTCCTTCCAATTTCCAACATTCTTCTACACCATCACAACTCGAAAGATTCGATACCATCTCTTTCAGTTTTTCTCACATTCCATGACTCACTTCCATAAAATGCAGTATCCAAAGGTTGCTGTTGTTGTCGTGGTCTTCAGTCCAAGGACTGGTTTGATGCAGCTCTCCATGCTACGCTATCCTGTGCAGGCTCCTTCATCTTCCAGTACCTACTGCAACCTACATCCTTCTGAATATGCTTAGTGCACTCATCTCTTTGTTTCCCTCTACGATTTTTACCCTCCACGCTGCCCTCCAATACTAAAGTGGTGATACCTTGATACCTCAGAACATGTCCTACCAACCGATCCCTTCTTCTAGTCAAGGTGTGCCACAAATTTCTCTTCTCAATAATTCTATTCAATACCATCTCATTAGTTATGTGATCTAACCATCTAATCTTCAGCATTCTTCTGTAGCACCATATTTCGAAAGCTTCTATTCTTTTCTTGTCCATACTATTTATCGTCCACGTTTCAGTTCCATACATGGCCACACTCCATACAAATTCTTTCAGAAACGGGTTCCTCACACTTAAATCTGTACTCGACGTTACCAAATTTCCCTTCTTCAGAAACGCTTTCCTTGCCATTGCTAGTCTACATTTTATATCCTCTCTACTTCGACCATCATGAGTTATTTTGCTCCCCAAATAGCAAAACTCATTTACTACTTTAAGCGTCTCATTTCCTAATCTAACACCCTCATCATCACCCGATTTGATTAGACTAAATTCCATTACCCTCGTTTTGCTTTTATTGATGTTCATCTTATATCTTCCTTTCAAGACACTGTCCATTCAGTTCAGCTGCTCTTCCAGGTCCTTTGCTGTCTCTCACAGATTTACAATGTCATCGGCGAACCTCAAAGTTTTTATTTCTTCTCCATGGATTTTAATTTCTACTCCGAATGTTTCTTTTGCTTATTTTACTGCTTGCTCAATATACAGATTGAATAACATCGGGGATAGCTTACAACCCTGTTTCACTCCCTTTCCAATGCTGCATCCCTTTCATGCACCTCGACTCATAACTGCCATCTGGTTTCTGTACAAATTGTAAACAGCCCTTCGCTCCCTGTATTTTACTCCTGCCACCTTCAGAATTTAAAATAGAGTATTCCAGTCAACATTGTCAAAAGCTTTTTCTCAGTCTAAAAATGCTAGAAACGTAGGTTTGCCTTTCCTTAATATATATTCTAAGATAAGTCGTACGGTCAGTATTGCCTCACGTGTTACAAGATTTCTACGGAATCGAAACTGATCTTCTACCAGTTTTTGCATTCGTCTGTAAAGAATTCGTCTCAGTATTTTGCAGCTGTGGGTTATTAAACTGATAATTCGGTACTTTTCACATCTGTCAACACCTGCTTTCTTTGGGATTGGAATTGCTGTATTCTTCTTGACGTCTGAGGGTATTTCGCCTGCCTCATACATCTTGCTCACCAGATGGTCGAGTTTTGCCAACGCTGGCTCTCCCAAGGCTGTCAGTAGTTCCAATGGAATGTTGTCTACTCCCCGAGCCTTGTTTCCGCTTAGGTCTGTCACTGCTCTGTCAAACTCTTCACCATCATATCTCCCATTTCATTTTCATCTACATCCTCTTCCATTTCCATAATACTGTCCTCAAGTACATCACCCTTGTACAGACCCTCTATATACTCCTTCCACCTTTCTGCTTTCTCTTCTTTGCTTGGAACTGAGTTTCCATCTGAGCTCTTGATATTCATACAAATGGTTCTCTTTTCTCCAAAAGTCTCTTAATTGTTCCTGTACGCAGTATCTGCTTTACCCGTAGTGAGATATGCCTCTACATCCTTACATTTGTCTTCTAGCCATCCCTGCTTGGCCATTTTGCACATCCTCTCGATCTCGTTTTTGAGTCATTTTTATTCCTTTTTGCCTGCTTCATTTACTGCATTTTTATAGTTTCTCGTTACCCAAGGATTTCTACTAGCCCTCGTCTTTTTACCTACTTGTTCCTCTACAGCCTTCACTATTTCATCCGTTAAAGCTACCCATTCTTCTTCTACTGTATTTCCTTCCCCCATTCCTCTCAATCGTTCCCTAATTCTCTCCCTGAAACTCTCTACAGCCTCTGGCTCTGTCGGTTTATCCACATCCCAGATCCTTAAATTCCCATCTTTTTGCAGTTTCTTCAATTTTAATGTACAGTTCATAAGCAATAGACTGTGGTCAGAGTCCACATCTGCCCCTGGAAATTTCTTACAATTTAAACCTGGTTCCTAAGTCTCTGTCTTACCATTATATAATCTATCTGAAACCTTCGAGTATCTCCAGGCCTCTTCCATGTATACAACCTTCTTTTATGATTCTTGAACCAAGTGTTAGCTACGATTACGATATGCTCTGTGCAAAATTCTACCAGGTGGCTTCCTCTTTCATTTCTTACCCCCATTCCACATTCACCTACACCGTTTCCTTCTCTTCCTTTTCCTACTACCGAATTCCAGTCACCCATGACTATTAAATTTTGTCTCCCTTCACTATCTGAATAATTTCTTTTATCTCATCATACATTTCTTCAATCTCTTCCTCATCTGCGGAGCTAGTTGGCGTATAAACTTGTAATAATGTGGTGGGCATGGGCTTCGTGTCTATCTTGGCCACAATAATGCGTTCACTATGCTGTTTGTATTAGTTACTCGTACTCCTGCTTTTTTATTCATTATTATACATACTCTTGTATTACCCCTATTTCATTTTGTATTTATAATCCTTTATTCACCTGACCAGAAGTCTTGTTCTTCCTGCCACCGAACTTCACCAATTCCCACTAACTTCAACCTATCCATATCCCTTTTTAAATTTTCTACCCTGCCTGCCAGATGAAGGGATCTGACATTCCACGCTTCGATCCGTAGAACGCCCGTTTTCTTTCTCTTGATAACGATGTCCTCCTACGTAGTCGCCGCCCAGAGATCCGAATGGGGGACTATTTTACCTCCGGAATATTTTACCCAAGAGTACACTATCATCATTTAACCATACAGTAAAGTTGCATGCCCTTGGGAAAATTATGGCTGTAGTTTGCCCTCTCTTTCAGCCGTTCGCTGTACCAGCACAGAAAGACTCTTTTGGTTAGTGTTACAAGGCCAGATCAGTCAATCATCCAGACTGTTGCCCCTGCAACTACTGAAAAGGCTGCTGCCCCTCTTTAGGAATCACACGTTTGCCTGGCCTCTCAAAGGATACCTCTCCGTTGTTGTTGCAACTACGGAGCACGGCTATCTGTATCGCTGAGGAACGAAAGCCTCTCCATCAACGGCAAGGTCCATGGTTCATGGAAGGTACATACTCGGAATTTTCTTCTTCAAATTAATTCAAGTAATTCGTACCAGTTAACACATTTCAGACAAGAATGCCTCCTTTTCTTGTGCTAGTCTGCTTTTTATACACTACTTGCTCCATCCTTCATGTAACTTTATTCCTAAAAAAGCAGAACACCTTCAAGTTGTCTTCTTTTCCTTCACATTTTCTTCTTCATGGTCCCCAACTTTTACGTTTATGGCAGATCTCATTAATGCTGCACCGCATTATTTTTTTTATTTCTTCGGTTTAATCTCTTCGAAGAGTCTACCAGTGTCGTCAGCGAATCTCATAATTGGATTAATTTTACCCCGAATTTCAATCCCTATTCTGAACCTCTCTTTTATTTCTATTACACTTGCTTAGCTGTAGAGATGGGGTATTAGAGCCGAAAGGCTATATCACTGTGTCAAATCTCATATCATCCCAATATTTCAGTCTCTGTTCTCCATTTTTATTTTCTCGCTTGTGCTGCTCTTTTGTTTTGCACTGTTTTACGGTATCGAACGCTTCTTCTACGTCAAGATCGCTGGTAACGTGTTTTGACCTTTCTAATGTCTTGCTTGCATTATCAAGCGGAACGTCAGAACTGCCTCCTTTCAAAAAGTCGAACTGATCCTCACTTACTACACGCTCGATTTTCTTCTCTTTTCTTCGGTATACCGTTATTCCTGTTTTAATAATCTGTCTTTTGACTGATTTCATGCGGCTCGCCCAGAGTTTCTCTCCTCTGATAACCTCAGAGTAACATTTACAACCTACATTCTCAATTATTTGCTATATGTTTCCCAACCTCTGTGTTCCTCTACAGTATTTACCCTCTACAGTTCCATATTGTAGCATGGAAGTTATTCCCTGACGTTTTAATAGATGTTTATCATCATTTTCCGTCTTCTTATAAGAGGTTTCAATATATTTCTTTCCTCTTGGATTCTGCGGAGAACGTCCGCTTTTCTTTCCTAATCAGTTCATCAAATTTTCAACATTTTTCTGTAGCACCATATCTCAAATACTCCAATTCACCTATGTTGAGGTTTTCCCACTGTCCATATCTCAGTACCACATAATGGTGTGCGCCAAACATACTTTTGCAGAAATTTCTTCATTAAATTAGGACATATGATTAATTCTAGTAGACTTCTCTTTGACACGAATGCTCTTTTTGCAACTGCAAGTCAGCTTATCATGTTCTCCTTTCTCCACCCAACACTGGCTTATTGGCTAAATTTCTTAACGCCAACTTCTTATTGATCATCAACTATGACGCCACGTTTCTCGCTGTTCTCATTTCTGCTGCTTACCATTACATTCGTCGTTCTTCGATTAAATCTCGATCCATATTCTGTACACATTAGACCGTTCATTCCATTCAATATGTCGTGTAATTCTCTTTCATTTTCACTGAGGATAGCAATGTCATCAGCGAACTTAACATCGTTATCATTTCACCTTGAATTTAATCCCATTGTTTAACCTTACTTTTATTCCAGTCGTTGATTGCTTGACGTACAGACTGAACAGCAGGAGTGGAAGATTACATCCATGTCTTACAACGTTTCCGATCCGTGCGCGTCCTGATGGACTTTCATTCTAATTCCTCCCTGTCTGTTCTTGTAGATATCGATATTACTCTTCATTCCTTGTAGCTTACCTTTAATTGTCTCAGAATTTCGAACATCTTGCACCATCTTACATCGTCGAACGCCTTTTCACGCTCGACAAACCCTACGAACATGTCTTGATTTTTCTTCAGTCTTTCTTCCATTTTCAACTGCAGCATCAGATCTGCCTCTCTATTACCTTTACCTCTCCTCAAACCGAACTAATCGTCATCTATCAGATCCGCAATTTTCCTTTCCATTGTCCTGTACATTATTTTTGTCAGCAGCTTGGATGCATGAGCTGTTAAGCTGTTAGTGCGATAATTCTCGCATTTCCTACTCTTGCCATTTTCGGAATTGTCTGGATTGTGTTTCTCCGAATTTGGGTCTGGGTTTCATTATGCCATTGTTAATGCGTGTAAATAAATATTTTACAGAATGAACAATGGAAAATAAATGTACATTATAAGTGCAGAGAGAATGTGTAAAATAAAATGTGCTGTAGAGAGCCAACAACAAATGTAAAATAATAAACTTCAATTTATTTAAAAAAGTGGGAGTGTCGTGTTTATAGTAACTGTGTAATTCGATATGTTAAATGTATTGCAACGCTTTAGCATTACTAAGAATTATATTATGATATATTCGGAGTTTAAACTTGTATACATAACCTATAAAAAGCTGACAGTATTTTTTCAGAGTGTGGCACATCTCATCAGTATTATTGATATTTTTTACTATTCTATTCGTGTACTGAGCGAGGAAGGCTGACTGTACGTCCCCGCACGCCCCTTATCTCTCATATCTTATTTACATGATTCTTACGCAAGGTATACGTTCCTCGCGACATAATGTTAGCACAGTGGTCTTCGAATACATGGTTACTGAATTTACCCGAAAGAGTTTGGCGGGAACCAAGTCCTCTCACTTGCAAGGATCCTCATTTAACTCAACCGAGTATCCGAGTCACTATTTTGCACAGGCTACATCGGCCTTTTATGATCCTAGGAATGCGGCTCTGTGTTCACTAGATCCCTGATTCGCGCCTCCTTGAAAAGAACTTCAAATACTTGTGTAATAGAAAAGGACGCACTGGCATCTTCTATCTCATTTTTTTTACGGATATATCAAACTTTCCATTAAGCCTTACAGGAAATCTGTCTTCAATTCTCATATATTAATACTGATTTAACGCAATCGTTCCAGTACAATGTGCGGCACTCAAGATGTTCAGCACTAATTTAGCATATTCATTACTTGGAGGGGATCAGAGAAAGTTTTATACTACTGTAAAGTAAATTAAATACAAGACGTTCCTGTGGCTAATTCTGGAGTATTGTTCCCATATTTGCAATTCTTTTCAATCAGGCGTGACATCAGACATCCATTATTGTGAATACCAGTTACATATACACTACTGGCCATTAAAATTGATACACCACGAAGATGACATGCTAAAGACGTCAAATATAACCGACAGGAAGAATACACTGTGATATGCAAATGATTAGCTTTTCAGAGCATTCACACAAGGTTGGAGCCGGTGGCGACACCTAGAACGTGCTGACATGATGAAAGTTTCCATTTCTCTTACAGAAACAGCAGTTGACCGGCGTTTCCTGGTGAAACGTTGTTGTTATGCCTCGTGTAAGGAGGAGAAATGCGTACCATCACGTTTCCGACTTTGATAAAGGTCGGATTGCAGCCTATCGCGATTGCGGTTTACCGTGTCCCCACATTGCTGCTAGCGTTGGTCGAGATCCAATGACTGTTAGCAAAATATGGAATCGGTGGGTTCAGGAGGGTAATACGGAACGCCGTGCTGGATCCCAACGGCCTCGTATCACTAGCAGTCGAGATGACAGGCATCTTATCCGCGTGGCTGTAACGAATCGTGCAGCCACGTCTCGATCCCTGAGTCAACAGATGGGGACGACTGCAAGACAACAACCATCTGCACGAACAGTTCGACGACGTTTCCAGCAGCAAAGTGTCAGCGCGGAGACCATGGCTGCGGTTAACCTTGACGCTGCATCACAGACAGGAACGCCTGCCATGGTGTACTCAACGACGAACCTGGGTGCACGAAGAGCAAAACGTCATTTTTTCGGATGAATCCAGGTTCTGATTACAGCATCATGATGATCGCATCCCTGTTTGGTGACATCACGGTGAACGCACATTGGTAGAGTATATTCGTCAGCGCCATACTGGCGTATCACCTGGAGTGATGGTATGGGGTGCCATTGGTTACACGTCTCGGTCATCTCTTGTTCGCATTGACTGCACTTTGAACAGTGGACGTTACATTTCAGATGTGTTGCGACCCGTGGCTCTACCCTTCATTCGATCCCTGCGAAACCCTACATTTCAGCAGGATAATGCACGACCGCATGTTGAAGGTCCTGTATGAGCATTTCTGGATACAGAAAATGTTCGACTGCTGCTCTGGCCAGCACATTCTCCAGATCTCTCACCAATTGAGAATGGCTGGTCAATGGCGGCCGAGCAACTGGCTCGTCTCAATACGCCAGTCACTACTCTTGATGAACTGTGGTATCGTGTTGAAGCTCCATGGGCAGCTGTACCTGTCCATGCCATCCAAACTCTGTTTGACTTAATGCCCAGGCGTATCAAGGCCGTTATTACGGCCAGAGGTGGTTGTTCTGGGTACTGATTTGTCAGGGTCTATGGACCCAAATTGCGTGAAAACGTAAGCACATGTCAGTTCTAGTATAATATATTTGTCCAGTGAGTACCCGTTTATCATCCGCATTTCTTCTTAGTGTAGCAATTTTAATTGCCAGTAGTGTAGTTTTCCCTTTTTAGAAGATTGTGTTTTTTCTACATTTATTGCAAATTAGCGATATTTCCGAGTTTGTTAGCGATTTTTGCGTCCAAAAGTGTTAGGATACTAGTAACTTTTATCACAGATTTCTGAGTAAATATAAATCTCGTTTCTGTACTGACTACTTTCGTTCTTAATGGAATTAGAAATATTTTTAGCTCAACAAATAAAAACTTAATTAGCTGCCTTATAGAAATCTGCTCACTATCCTGTAAAAGATTACATACACCAACCACAATTCAGCTCCATTATGAATGCGGTTCTCGTACACGGAATGTGTTAATTGACGTTTATAAGCAGCTGCAATCGCCCTGACTGCTGTCAAACGAGTGGCAGCGGCTATATATGCGATTTCCTAAATGGGTCAGGTGTGCACTGAACATCAGAGGCTGGTACACAGGTATCCGAGTGTGAAGCGCACACATAGATTGTTTTAGATTAGATTACTCTCCATTCAGTCCAGGTGACGACAGTTGTAGAAGACACAGACGTATTAGTAAAAGATCCAAAGAAATACACTCCTCCCTTTGCAAGCCAGAGTATTAAAGTATTAGTAACTAACTGCCGAAGCATTTGGAACAAAGTGCCAGAGTACGAAGCGTCACCGAAGGGCAGTGAAGCTCACATAATAATAGTTACAGAAAGGTGGTTAAAACCTGAAGTTGACAGCGATGAGATTTCAGGGAAAAAATTAGGTGTACATCGAAAAGATAGGCTAATGGAAACTGGAGGTGGTACAGTTGTCGCAGTATTCAAGACACTTAAATCGACCAAGACAGAAAGTGAAGTTGCAAGGGGGGTTGTTTGTGCAAGACTCGGATCAGGTGTGATCATAAAACTGAAACTGAATCCCTCTATTGAGCACCAGACTTACCTCCTGGTGTAATCGAAAACATTACAGAAAACCTGAGCTCGTTTTCGCCTAAGTCACTAAGCCATGGTGAAGTCAACTGCGCGACACTAATCACCCAAAAGTCAATTACTAAAATTATAATTTTCTTAGTGGTGGTTGTGACAAGATAACCTGTAAAACATTACTACATGCTTTTTCTGAAAAGCGCCTGGAACAGACGGTTCAGAACCGCACTCACGAAGCAAAAATTTTGGACCTAATGGTAACAAATACACGTGACCTCTGTGAGGATGTCCACATGGAAACTGGTATCAGTGAGCTAGACATGGTTGTGATGACGGAGATCATCAAAGTAGAAAGGACAATTAAACACGCTGGAATATATGTGCGTGTGTGTGTGTGTGTGTGTGTGTGTGTGTGTGTGTGTGTGTGAGTGTGTGTGTGTGTGTGTGAGTGTGTGTGCGTGTGTGTCTGTGTGTGTGGTTGTGATGACGATCATCAAAGTACAAAGAAAAATTAAACACGCAGAAAATATATGAAAGAAAGTTTCGCATAACCTCGGTTCCGAGAGTTCCGGAAAATAAAGATCAACGTAAACATCATTTCCGCCATTCTTATTGCTCATGAAAACCACCCACTGCGTGTTGTACCACCACACAGCGAGACCTTTAGAGGTGGTTGTCTAAATTTGTGTACACACTGGTACCTGTAACACGTCCTCTTGCATTGCTGCATGCCTGTATTCCTCGTGGCATAGTATCCACAAGTTCATTAAGACACTGTTGGTCCATATTGTCTGACTCCTCAACGGAGATTCGGCTTAGATCCCTCAGAGTGGTTGGTGGGTCACGTCGTCCATAAACAGCCCTTTTCAATCTACCCCAGGCATGTTCGATAGGGTTCATGTCTGGAGAAAATGCTGGCCACTCTAGTCGAGGGATGCCGTCATCCTGAAGGAAGTCATTCACAAGATGTGCACGATGGGGCGCGAAATGTCGTACATGAAGAAGAATGCCTCGCCAATATGCTGCCGATATGGTTGCACTATCGGTGTCGGAGGATGGCACTCCCGTATCGTACAGCCGTTACGGCGCCTTCCATGACCACCAGCGGCGTACGTCGGTCCCACATAATGCCACCCCAAACAGCAGGGATCCTCCACCTTACTGCACTCACTGGACAGTGTGTCTAAGGCATTCAGCCTGACCGGATTGCCTCCAAACACGTCTCCGACGATTTCTGGTTGAAGGCATATGCGACACTCATCGGTGAAGAGAACGCGGGGCCAATTCTGAGAGGTCCATTCGGGATGTTGTTGGGCCCATCTGTACCACGCTACATGGTGTCGTGGTTGGAAAGATGGACCTCGCCATAGACGTCGGGTGTGAAGTCTCGCGTCAAGCAGCCTATTGCGAACAGTTTGAGTTGTAACACAATGTCCTATGGCTGCACGAATAGCATTATTCAACATGGTGGTGTTGCTGTCAGGATTCCTTCGAGCCGTAATCCGTAGGTAGCGGTCATCCTCTGTAGTAGTAGCCCTTGGGCGGCCTGAGGGAGGCATGTCATCGACAGTTCCTGTCTCTCTGTATCTCCTCCATGTCTGAACAACGTCGCTTTGGTTCCCTCGGAGAGGCCTGGACACTTCCCTTGTTGAGAGCCCTTCCTGGCACAAAGTAACAATGCGAACGCGATCGAGCCGCGGTATTGACCGTCTGGGTATGGTTGAACTACAGACAACACGGGCTGTGTACCTCATTCCTGGTGGTATGTTGTTTCCATCTTTGTGCGGGTTTACTGACATCTCTGAACAGTTCAAGGGACAGTGTCTGTGATAGATATGTATCAAGTACAGTTCAAAATGGGAGGGATCCTTCATGGTAACCAGTCATTGTAAAGATACATCTAAACAAACAGAAACGACTTCATAATAGGTGTAATTAGATTATAACTATACATAGAGAGATGCTGAATGAATAGCGTTTGGTTGCCAAGTGAGGAATCCGTAAAGTCTTCAAGTGACTACCGGAGCACATTTTTGTGAAAAGAACCCAAGAAATTCTGTTCATATGTAAATGTTGTTAGTGACACCAAATATAATGTAAAGTCTCTCGTGAGACAGGGTCTGAAATTGAGGATAGAAGAACAAAATCAGAAATGATTAAGTCCCTTTTCAGATGTTCGTCTTGCCAAGGAAATCCCAGGAGAATTGCCCTAATTTACTCCTCGTACGAATGAAAACTTGAGTGAAACAAGTGTTGCTGCCAGTGGTGTTGAGGAACAGTTGAAGTCGTGAAAACTGGAAAAGGCTCCAAGTCCTGATGGAATCCTTATCAGATTCCATATTGAATTTGCGGCTGTTAGCCCCTCTTTTAACAACTGTCTGTCACAGATCCTTCGAACAAAAAACCATGCCCAGTAGTTGAAAGAAAGGTGACGTCACACTCGTTTACAAGTGGTAGAAATGATACACATAACTATCGTCCATCATCCTTCACTTCGATTTGTTATAGAATGTTAGAACATATTCTTAGGTCTAACATAATATCCCGAAAAGAATGGCCTTATCCATGCCAACCAGCATGGGTACTGATCATGAAACAAAAAATACCTTTTCTCACGTGACATGAAAGCTTTGGATCAAGGAGATCTTACAAATGCAGTAT
The DNA here is from genome assembly GCF_023897955.1 of Schistocerca gregaria. NCBI lineage: Eukaryota > Metazoa > Arthropoda > Insecta > Orthoptera > Acrididae > Schistocerca > Schistocerca gregaria. The sequence goes on from NC_064920.1 coordinate 513,716,616, forward strand.
TTTTCAGTTTCCGATGAGCATTTGATTCAGTACCATATTTACGCTCATCATCAACAGAAGGATGGCAGTTAAGTTTAGACGATTATCACAGGAGTAATGATTTCTTGGTAGAGAGGATGCAGCAAGTTTGAGAGTAACCGACAGATGTAGAAGTAACTTCTGGAGTGCCCCAGGAAAATATTTTGTGACCCTTGATGTGTAAGTAGTGTATTAATGACCTCAAATACGATATTAGTTGCCACCTAAGACTTTTTGCCCATGGCGCAGTTATCTATAATCAAGTACTGTCTGAAAAAACCTCCATAAATACCCTTTCAGATTTTGATAACCGAGTGAGGTAGTGCAGTGGTTAGCACACTGGACTCGCATTCGGGAGGACGACGGTTCATTCTCGCGTCTGGCCATCCTCATTTAGGTTTTCCGTGATTTCCATAAATCGCTCCAGGCAAATGCTGGGATGGTTCCTTCGAAAGGGCACGGGCGGCTTCCTTCCCCGTCCTTCCCTAATCCAGTGAGACCGATGACCTAGCAGTTTGGTCTCTTCCCCCAAACAAACCAAAACCAACCAGATTTTGATAAGATTTCAGAGGTTCTTAAATATTCAAAAATTGAAGCTGTGCACTTCACAGAACGAAATAAAAGAGAAAAATGGAACACAGATGCTTTGACTATAGGCGTAGTATATTCGTAAATGAGTGACGGTTGCAATCCTTCAGCTCTCAGATATACGTTGGTGTAATAGATATATACCCGTGGTCTAGGGGACAGAGGGTTAGCAGCCATCTGTAAACTGAGCTAATCGATCAACAACGAACTTAAACGGATGTCTTACGACGTCCGCCCCGAGCAGATGCAACGAACAAAAAAAAAAAAAATAAAGGGTAGCGTGTTTGATTCATAATCAAAACGTCTTCGGTCCCGGGTTCGATCCCCGCCACTGCCTAATTTTTTATAAATAATCAGCATTAGCGGCCGAAGACTCCCGGCATAAGAAACCAGTCTCATTCTGACAACGGCCTTGTCAAAGACGGCGGAGGAGCGGATAGAGGTTCAGGCCACTCTCTTGTCCTATGGGTGGGAAATTGCCCCTAAAGGCGGAAGAATCAGCAATGATCAACGACATGAGGATGCAGAAGGCAATGGAAACCACTGTATTAAAGACACGTAACGTGTATCCACAGGACATGTGGCCTGTAGTTGAAGAAGTGTCATGATGATCTCTCCATTGGCAAAAGATTCCGGAATAGTCCCCCATTCGGATCTCCGGGAGGGGACTGCCAAGGGGAGGTTACCATGAGAAAAAGATTGAATAATCAACGAAAGGATAATGTTCTACAAGTCGGGGCGTGGAATGTCAGAAGCTTGAACGTGGTAGGGAAACTAGAAAATCTGAAAAGGGAAATGCAAAGGCTCAATCTAGATATAGAGGGGTCAGTGAAGTGATGTGGAAGGAAGACAAGGACTTCTGGTCAGATGAGTATCGGGTAATATTAACAGCAGCAGAAAATGGTATAACAGGTGTAGGATTCGTTATGAATAGGAAGGTAGCGCAGAGGGTCTGTTACTGTGAACAGTTCAGTGACCGGGTTGTTACTAATCAGAATCGACAGCAGACCAACACCGACAACGATAGTTCACGTATACATGCCGACGTCGCAAGCTGAAGATGAACAGATAGAGAAAGTGTATGAGGATATTGAAAGGGTAATACAGTATGTAAAGGGGGATGAAAATCTAATAGTCATGGACGACTGGAATGCAGTTGTAGGGGAAGGAGTAGAAGAAAAGGTTGCAGGAGAATATGGGCTTGGGACAAGGAATGAAAGGGGAGAAAGATTAATTGAGTTCTGTAACAAGTTTCAGCTAGTAATAGCGAATACGCTGCTCAAGAATCACAAGAGGAGGAGGTATACTTGGTAAAGGCCGGGAGGTACGGGAAGATTTCAATTAGATTACATCATGGTCATACAGAGATTCCGAAATCAGATACTGGATTGTAAGGCGTACCCAGGAGCAGATATAGACTCAGATCACAATATAGTAGTGATGAAGAGTAGGCTGAAGTTCAAGACATTAGTCAGGAAGAATCAATACGCTTAGAAGTGGAATACGGAAGTTCTAAGGAATGACGAGATACGTTTGAAGTTCTCTAACGCTATAGATACAGCAATAAGGAATAGCGCAGTAGGCAACACAGTTGAAGAGGAATGGACGTCTCTAAAAAGGGCCATCACAGAAGTTGGGAAGGAAAACATAGGTAAAAAGATGGTAGCTGCGAAGATACCATGGGTAACAGAAGAAATACTTCAGTTGATTGATGAAAGGAGGAAGTACAAACATGTTCCGGGAAAATCAGGAATACATAAATACAAGTCGCTGAGGAATGAAATAAATAGGAAGTGCAGGGAAGCTAAGACGAAATGGCTGCAGGAAAAATATGAAGACATCGAAAAAGATATGATTGTCGGAAGGACAGACTCAGCATACAGGAAAGTCAAAACAACCTTTGGTGACATTAAAATCAACGATGGTAACATTAAGAGTGAAACGGGAATTCCACTGTTAAATGCAGAGGGGAGAGCAGATAGGTGGAAAGAATACATTGAAAGCCTCTATGAGGGTGAAGATTTGTCTGATGTGATAGAAGAAGAAACAGGAGTCGATTTAGAAGAGATAGGAGATCCAGTATTAGAATCGGAATTTAAAAGAGCTTTGGAGGACTTACGGTCAAATAAGGCAGAAGGGATAGATAACATTCCATCACAATGTCTAAAATCATTAGGGGAAGTGGCAACAAAACGACTGTTCACGTTGGTGTGTAGAATATATGAGTCTGGTGACATACCATCTGACTTTCGGAGAAGCATCATCCACACAATTCCGAAGACGGCAAGAGCTGACAAGTGCGAGAATTATGGCACAATCAGCTTAACAGCTCATGCATCGAAGCTGCTTACAAGAATAATATACAGAAGAATGGAAAAGAAAATTGAGAATGTGCTAGGTGACGATCAGTTTGGCTTTAGGAAAAGTAAAGGCACGAGAGAGGCAATTCTGACGTTACGGCTAATAATGGAAGCAAGGCTAAAGAAAAATCAAGACATGTTCATACGATTTGCCGACCTGGAAATAGCGTTCGACAATATAAAATGGTGCAAGCTGTTCAAGATTCTGAAAAAAGTTGGGGTAAGCTATAGGGAGAGACGGGTCATATACAATATGTACAACAACCAAGAGGGAATAATAAGAGTGGACGAACAAGAAGGAAGTGACCGTATTAAGAAGGGAGTAGGACAAGGCTGTAGCCTTTCGCCCCTACTCTTCAATCTGTACATCGAGGAAGCAATGATGGAAATAAAAGAAAGGTTCAGGAGTGGAATTAAAATACAAGGTGAAAGGATATCAATGATTCGATTCGCTGATGACATTGTTATCCTGACTGAAAGTGAAGTAGAATTAAATGATCTGCTGAACGGAATGAACAGTCTAATGAGTACACCGTATGGTTTGAGAGTAAATCGGAGAAAGACGAAGGTAATGAGAAGTAGTAGAAATGAGAACAGCGAGAAACTTAACATCAGGACTGATGGTCACAAAGTCAATGAAGTTAAGGAATTTTGCTACCTAGGCAGTAAAATAACCAATGACGGACGGAGCAAGGAGGACATCAAAAGCAGACTCACTATGGCAAAAAAGGCATTTATAGCAAAGAGAAGTTTACTAATATCAAATACCGGCCTTAATTTGAGGAAGAAATTTCTGAGGATGTACGTCTGGAGTACAGCATTGTATGGTAGTGAAACATGTGAAACGTGCCCTTAGAAAAATTGTACACGACTGTGCTTAAACTGACACACAATATTTTTTTTTTTTTTTTTTTTTTTTTTTTTTTTTTTTTTTTTTTTGCGCAACGCAATCTGACTTTCAGGAATCCCTACAAGAGAATGGCCCTGTCTAATATTAATCTACATGTTTCACAAATCACTTACCACACAAAAATTTTCCTTACTCGAACTACTGCAATACAGCGAGCACCACTACTGCCAGCTAACTAAAAGATTCAAACTACGGAAGTCACTAACTACTGATAGGCACAGTTAGCAAATGAAAGATTTTAATAGAGAACAAACAATGTATTTACCTTAATAGTCATAATATATATAGCAGTTTATGACACCAGTTCTTACAAATTTCAAAACTCCCTATCTCTCTCCCCACGTCCACCACTGCTGGCGGCTCACCTCCAACTGCGCAATGCTACGCGCTGTTAACATCCAGCTGCCCAACACTACAATGGCAGACAACAATGCAAACCAGCCACAGACTGCACACGGCAGAGCCAGTGATTGTTCATAGAGAGCGCTACGTGGCGTTACCAATAAGAAAACGTAAACAGCCTACTTACACATGGACTGTGGGAAAACCGGAACAGAAGAGAATCGAAGCATTTGAGATGTGGTGCTATAGACGAATGTTGAAAATTAAGTGGACTGATAAGGTAAGGAATGAGGAGGTTCTACGCAGAAACGGAGAGGAAAGGAATATGTGGAAAACACTGATAAGGAGATGGGACAGGATGATAGGACATCTGCTAAGACATGAGGGAATGACTTCCATGGTACTAGAGGGAGCAGTAGAGGGCAAAAACTGTAGAGGAAGACAAAGATTGGAATACGTGAAACAAATAATTGAGGACGTAGGTTGCAAGTGCTACTCTGAGATGAAGAGGTTAGCACAGGAAAGGAGTTCATGGCGGGCCGCATCAAACCACTCAGTAGACTGGAGACAAAAAAAAAAAAAAAAAAACGTTGTACCGTGCCTAACATGACATACGGCCAAGGGAGCAGTATGCTGATCATATGACCCTCTATATCCGCTTCTTGTGTCGCCTGTAGGCTGAGGATGACACGGCGACCGGTCAGTATCGTTGGCCCTTCATGGCCTGTTCCGGTGGAGTTAGTTAGGTTTGTAAGACTTTGTAGGGGTATGAAATGGAATGATCACATAGCCTCAGTTTTGGGCAATGCAAGTGGTAGTCTTAGCTTTGTTGGCTGAATACTGGGGAAATGCGAACAGTCTACTAGGGAGATTGCTTGCAATTCACTCTTGCGGCAGATCTTATAATATTGCTCAATAGTCTTGTACCCGTACCAAATAGGACTAATAAGGCATATTTAAGGTTTCCAGAGTCGTGCAGCACGAATAAGTAAAGGTTTGTTTGATTTTTGAGGGAGTGTTACAAATATGCTGAAGAAACTGAACTGCCACACTCTTGACTCGCAGACTATCCAGAGAAAGCCTACTTATAAAGTTTCTAGAACCGGCTTTAAATGGGATCTCTAGGAATAGAGGACAACCCCCTAGGTATCGCCCCCGTAGAGATCGTGAGGACAAAATTATATTAATTATAGCAAGCAAGGAAGCATGTAAGCAATCATTCTTCCCACGCTCCATAGGTGAAAGAAACGTGAAACAAAGCTGATAACTTTTACACTGGGACGGAACATCTGCCATGCACTTAGTAGTAATCTGCAAAGTATAAATTCAGATGAAGCAGTAGATTTAGCAGTCAGTTACTATGGGCTGCTGCAACATGTTAACTTTCCTCGGATCTTCAGCTGTTGTTGACGACAATAATTATAGAAATATATATCATATAATATGTTGGAGAAAGTAATCTGGTTTTAAAGTTTAATAAAAGGTATCTCTTAGTCAATATTTTCTACCTTTTGGAGCATTTTACTCCACAGAATGTTTTTCCCGTGTCGACAGATATATAGTGAATTGATTTCTCGTAAGTCTTGCTTTAGATACGTGAGACCTGCTTATTTTATTGCTTTACCTTTCCTGAAACCTGATATCTAACAACTTCTCGATTTTCGCCCATCCTCCTGTACACTATTCCTACCTTCAACTTGATACATTTGCCTTTAAGCTACTTGTGCTACATTTATCGCATTTACCAGACTTTGCTCCCTTTGGGATGTGTCAAGTCTCATTATATTCCAACACCAGCTTGAATTATCGTTTGGTTGCCATATGCCTTAATTATTTTAGAAAGTACTACAGATTAGGAGCGCAAAGTTAGAAACATTTTATGGAAATGTGATGTTCTTCCTTTGTTTCCACAGAAGATTGTATCAGCAGTTGAAGCATTCAGACACCGGAATAACAGATGAACTGACGGTAATACAAGGCAGGGGAGGCTGCAGTCAGCGCCGCAGAGAACTTCCGCTCCGAAGAGGCTTTGATCCAAATAGAATTGACGGATAAAGCACCGACTCAGTTGATGTTTGAAGTCACATCTGGTGTTTCTTCGCTGAAGGTGAGGGTCCCGTCCCACGTAAGACACGGCGAGCGTTGTCCGAAGTGACGCGTCCCTGAAGGACGGGCCGGTGAATAATAAAGGGCTGCCCGCCCTCACATTACGGCGCCGCCGTAAAGCGACGCTCACGCCGGCGTCTGCACCTCCTAGCCAGCCAGCGACAGCGTCGCGAGTGCTTTCCTCTGTCGATTCTTCAGACAACTTGTTTAATGCAGTGGCGCATCGCGGCCAGGCGTCGAACTTCTGCTAAAATAAACTACTCTCTCTCTCACTTCACTCCTCTCGGCGCCCGCCGCTCCCCTGTTGTTTTCTAAACCTCGGGGACCGCCGCGATCGGGTTTAAAGTTTTCCCTCCGGAGTTTCTTCCACCTCTAGCAAGTTGCGAGAGAAGCGGCGTCCCGCCGCACTGTTTCGAGAAAGTGCTTTTTATTGAAGAGAAGGAAATATTTATTTGTGACGGCTTCCCTTTTCGGCTTCTCTTATTTTCTGTACCCTCTGGGGCTGATCATTCCACACATCACCCAGTATACTTCTTTTCCTTACCTATAATGTGATTCGTTCCGCTCCAATAAAGATTTTATAAAGCTTCATAGCAGATCCTCAGATGTTTTCTTCAGTTTGTGTGACGTATTTCTCAACATAAATGGGAACTGTGGACTTTGTTCACCCAGAGTGTAAGGCAAGTCACGCCTGAGTAAATTTTTCTCTTTCAGTTGCTTTCAGTCACTCCTTTTCCCCGCTCTGTCAAAAGCTACAACGAAGCTGATCACTTCATGAAATTGTACATTGATTAAAACGGAAAGTCAAAACGTATTGCTACTGCTACATGAAGGAGAACGATTCGGAGTTTCGACTTTAGCATTTAATTTGACTTACCAAATGTGTGCCGGCCGCGGTGGCCGAGCGGTTCTAGGCGCTACAGTCAGGAACCGCAGGTTCGAATCCTGCCTCGGGCATGGATGTGTGTGACGTCCTTAGTTTAGTTAGGTTTAAGTAGTTCTAAGTTTCAGGGGACTTATGACCTTAGAAGTTAAGTCCCATAGTGCTCAGAGCCATTTGAACCATTTTTTGGTTTGTTATCAGCTGTGTTATTGAAATTTAGTGTTTTCAGTTCTGAAGGCAATTTGTTAATGTTATTCTTGGATTTTTGCTTTTTAAAACTCTTTTATCACTCGTCAGCAGCAATCTAGAGGAAGACATACGAGCACTATTAATTCCTATGTTAACCTCCACGTACTGATTATATCAAGAATATTTTGAACGTTGGCATCATGGGTACCCCTGTGTCACCGCTGTGGACTTATTTGTTTTTGGAGGCTTTTAAGGAAACGTGCTCAACTCTGCAGTTTAAAACTCGTCTGCTGCAGACAGCTCAGTGATGCATTCATAACTGAGGCCGACGGCGAGGACAAAGTACTGCAGTTTTTTGACCACCTCAACTCCATTTAAGAAAATAGCAGGTTTACCAATGAGTGAGAGATGGATTTCTTTCTCCCGTTTTTGGATGTATTAGTTCAGCGTAAGGAGAATGTGTTTTTAGTGCGTTGTGTGTAGATCGCAAGCCCACCATTGCTGGTTTGTATTTCCATGTCTGCAGCTCCTGTTATTCTTCACAAGCTGTGTGAGTACCTAAAACTTCATGGAATGTATGACGCTGTCACCCTACAGGACGAACTGGTACACGTGGCGGAGGTGTTCAGCAAATATGGAATACAACACATCAGACTGAGAGAGCTCTGCAAGTGAAAATAATAGCCCAACCAAAGGAAGGAAGGAAGAAAGCAAGAAAGTGATGTATCCTCTACTCCCTTTCTAATAAACATGGGAAACATTTCTTCATAAATTACAGTGAGTGATTGTGTTCTTTCCCCAACCGACAAAGACGGCAGGTGTTCTGTGGTCCATGAAGATGATATTCTTTTTCAAAAGCGGATATCTTTAAAATTTGTGGAAATTTTATAGTTAAGATGCTGCCTACAGGCTTTTACTAGTGACATCCAGAGAACATTTTATTCCGAGATTCGGCTGCTTTGCATTCCAACACGTACCATTCATTTTAAAAATGAATGGTAATTGTTGGAATGCTAAGCAGCCAAGTCTTGGAGTAAAATGTTCTCTGAATGGTTAGTTGCTTAGTAATTTAGCAACTAGTCTCTTAGTGCTCTGGATTTTTTTTTTTTTTTTACTCTGGGGATGGTACTTTTATATCTCGAACGCTTATATCTATTAAGAGTGCTTATGTGTGACTATCGTATATGTGAGGCTCGAGCAATTGACTCCTCAATTTTGTATATGGTGGTTGTTATAATTGCTATAAACTTTCAGATAAGCTCCAATTAGTTTATATTTATCAATACAGGCTACTTAACAACAGCTTTGCAAGTTCAGTGTAATAAACTTAACACTTCGACCAGTCAGTTTTGCTCTTTATCATTAGTATTCGTCCGCAGGTGTGTAACATGTCTTTCTCGTTTGAAAATGTTCACCAATATTCTTGGTCAGTTGTTGTCTGGGCGTGGCATGGTACAATCAAAAAAGCATTAGGTGTTATGTTCCTGATGTTGAGAAGCTGTTTTTGTCTGGACGAGGCCTACGCTGGTGAGCAGACTTTATTATGCACAAGGGACGGGGTAAGAGCAAGTCGAGCTTTTTTCTGTGTTGAAGGTTAGTGCTGAGTGGCGAGATTAGGAGGGAATGTTCGTCTGTATTACTTCACGAGTAGGTTTCGATAGTATGTTTCCCACAGTGTTGTCAGAAACCGCTTGGAAGCTGGTTATTACATCACTGACTACTTTGGCTGTTCTTGAAGTGTAAAATTAATTTTGGAAGAAATTGTAATCATGTGATGAAGACGATGTGGTTTTGGTTTGTAAACTAGAATATAAGTTGGAATATTCCTAGATTGCTTGTTAAACTTACGTATTATGAATTCATTTTCCTGAACCTTATCCTTCTTTTCACTTGATCTCTTTAACTGTGGTGTGTTATCATCTTGTTGTCATAGGAAAGTTAACTACACAAGTCACAATCACACTGACGAATCCTCACTCAAATACAGAACTGGAACTAAGTATTATTTGCATGTTAATTAGTTTTCTGGTGCTGATAAAAAGTAGACAGTCGTGTGCTGGTCTGTTGGCCGCTGCACACATCATGTTGTGTCACTTTCATTATGCAATACAATGTTATGTACGAAGCGAATTAGGGCTGCAATCGATCACGATTTTATTCATTCTGAATTCATGTACATACTTTTATTTATTTATTGTATCGCAGTGCACGTAAATATTACACAACTACTAAAATTCAACATTTAAACACAAATTTATAACATAAAATAACACAAATGACAACAGTTATGTATATCGATATAGAGAACTTTTATGTATTTTATCACACCACTCGTCACTATCAGGAAATCTTTGAAAGAACCCCTGTAGGCTCTTGGAGGCAATGCTGATACAACAGGAGCAACTGTCGTTTCACACCAAGGTCACACGATGGAGACGAAGATTTACACCACTTATAGTAACTGCCTGCACATTTGCCGTGGCCCAGCCGAATCCGTTTCAGACAGTCCAAATTGCCCGAGTCTGGCCAGATCCAGAACGTCTTCTGTATTCAGGGCAGTTTCAGACATTGTAGAGCACTGTTTGTGTGTTAGCAGCGTTTCCATTCTTCGATGGTATTGAATTCAATTTGCTAGCGGTTGTAAGAGCGACATATCTTAATTTCACCCTTTTTTGCAACACAGGCAATAAATCATTCAATACTGGAAGGTCGATTTTATCAGCAACCTAATGGAATTCACGCAAGCGCGCGCTCTTCCATCTCATACCAAGAGGTGGAATATGGCTCAAGTTAGGTAACCAGACGTGAGAGTAGGCTGCGTTAAGTTTTACGTCTATCTTTTTCACGTGTAAACTGTTAAGCCAGACAGGCGCACAGCACTCAGTTGCTGAGTACACCAAACCGTGCGAAGAGTGTCTGCTAACGATCGTAAAGGAGTGCCGCGGACCTTGTGGAGGATGTTATTTCTGCGTTTAAGCTTAGCAGATGTTCGCGTAAAGTGCTCCTTAAAAGAAACGGTTCTGTCTATCATGATCCCAAGGAATTTTGAGTACATCTTATTATGAAGTTTGACTCCCTCAAAATACGTATCAAGGGCTCTGTGTGCCAGTCTAGTGGACAGACGAAAACATGATGGTTCTGTTTTATTTTTTGGTTCTAACCTCCATTTATGGAAATGCTGTCTTAAGACGTCTAAATCAGAAGTTGGGATTTCTTCAGTACTTTCAAAGATTCTAAGTTGTGTAGCTATTGCCCAGTCGTCCGCATGGTCTAATATCAGGAATTAAACAGGAGAGGTGCAAGGGTGGATTCATGTGGTAAGGTATCATTCAGTACTTTTGAAGAGCTAATGTCTCCTCAAGTAGTTCTTGTAATTGTCATCCCCGTTAACATGTTGATGGTGTACACAAAGTGGGAGACAGTTCCATTCTAGAACCGGGCGCTATAAGGAGAAGCCAAAGTAATCTGTTAAATTCAGGAACCTATGCATTTACAAACTATTCACACATATTACATATGTACGCCATCATTTCTTTTCGCTGGGCCGAATTTATGAAAGGGTATGCTGTGGGACTACTTTCTTTTTCTTTTCGAGACAGATCGCTAAGTTTATTCTCTGTTGCACTAGAAATTTATATTTCGCATGTCTTCAGAGTATCAGGGCTTGTCACCGCCCATGATAGTAGGCTATGCTTCTTTACACACACACACACACACACATTCACGCCTTACGCTGGATCAGAGCGATGTGGTAGTCAGTGCCCGCCATCAGGACAGTGAGAAGAAGCTTTGTTTAAATGGCCCTGATATTCTTGAGATGGTTTCCAGAAGAGTGTCTAACGCCACAGAGCGTATTGTGATACTGTAAAATAGCTTAACATTTCCAATAAAGTTGTTGTTGTTGTGGTCTTCAGTCCTGAGACTGTTTTGATGCAGCTCTCCATGCTACTCTATCCTGTGTAAGCTTCTTCATCTCCCCTACATCCTTCTGAATCTGCTTAGTGTATTCATCTCTTGATCTCCCTCTACGATTTTTACCATCCACGCTGCCCTACAATACTAAATTGGTGATCCCTTGATGCCTCATAACATGCCCTACCAACCGATCCCTTCTTCTGGTCAAGTTGTGCCACAAACTTCTCTTCTCCCCAATCCTATTCAATACTAACTCATTAGTTATGTGATCTACCCATCTGATCTTCAGCATTCTTCTGTAGCACCACATTTCGAAAGCTTATATTCTCTTCTTGTCCAAACTACTTATCGTCCATGTTTCACTTCCATACATGGCTACACTCCATACAAATACTTACAGAAATGATTTCCTCACACTTAAATCAATACTCGATGTTAACAAATTTCTCTTCTTCAGAAACGCTTTCCTTGCCATTGCCAGTCTACATTTTATATCCTCTGTACTTCGACCATCATCAGTTATTTTGCTCCCCAAATAGCAAAACTCCTTTACTACTTTAACTGTCTCATTTCCTAATCTAATTCCATCAGCATCACCCGACTTAATTCGACTACATTCCATTATCCTCGTTTTGCTTTTGTAGATGTTCATCTTATATCCTCGTTTCAAGACACTGTCCATTCCATTCAACTGCTCTTCCAGGTCCTTTGCTGTCTCTGACAGAATTACAATGTCATCGGCGAACTATAAAGTTTTTATTTCTTCTCCAACAACTTTAATACCTACTCCGAAATTTTCTTTTCTTTCCTTTACTGCTTGCTCAATATACTGATTGAATAACATCGGGGATAGGCTACAATCCTGTCTCACTCCCTTACTAACCACTACCTCCCTTTCATGCCCTTCGACTCTTATAACTGCCATCTGGTTTCTGTACAAATTGTAAATAGCCTTTCGCTCCCTGTATTTTACCCCTGCCATGTTTACAATTTGAAAGAGAGTATTCCAGTCAACATTGTCAAAAGCTTTCTCTAAGTCTACAAATGCTAGAAACGTAGGTTTGCCTTTCCTTAATCTTTCTTCTAAGATAAGTCGTAAGGTCAGTATTGCCTCACGTGTTCCAGTATTTCTATGGAATCCAAACTGATCTTCCCTGAGGTCGGATTCTACTAGTTTGTCCATCCGTGTGTAAAGAATTCGTGTTAGTATTTTTCAGCTGTGGCTTATTAAACTGATTGTTCGCTAATTTTCACATCTGTCAGCATCTGCTTTCTTTGGGATTGGAATTATTTATTCTTCTTGAAGTCTGAGGGTATTTCGCCTGTCTCATACATCTTGCTCACCAGATTGTAGAGTTTTGTCAGGACTGGCTCTCCCAAGGCTGTCAGTAGTTCCAATGGAATGTTGTCTACTCCGGGGGCCTTGTTTCGACTCAGGTCTTTCAGTGCTCTGTCAAATTCTTCATGCAGTATCGTATTGTACGGTGTCAGGCAAATCCAACACCTTCCACGAAAACCCTGACATGATAAGCAAATCCAGTAGTATGTCACATAGCTCCGAATAAATCGTGACATTAAATTAACGAAAATAATACGAGTAACGAGTGAGCAAATGGAATACCACAGACTAACACAAGAATGCCTAAATGCATGTCGTACCTTCCCACCGTGAGACCGACGCAGTTACGAGGGGAAAAACGAGAACAGAAGCCGAGAGCAGAACCGTGTTAAGCTAGAAGGCCCTACGATAAAGGACGGAGTAGACACCCACGTCGCCAGCCTACCTCTAAGACTACCACCCACACGTTTTAGGGTGAGACTTTTTCGCGTCTCTGTTTCGTCAAGGACCACCCCCCCCCCCCAGTCCATGTTAAAAGCTAGAGCCCTTCAGAAAAACAGTATAGATCTTACAATAACGCTAAAAGGACCACACGAGCTGCAGGTTTTAGCGTGAGACTTTTTCGCGTCTCTGTTACGTTGCAAACTTAAAAAACATTGCCCCGCCACGAAAAGCATAACGTTTCTCATTGGATAGACAGAATTTTTGTAGGCGGAGCTTAAGGTTAACATTGAGACCCTGATTGGTCAGATGAAAACGCAGCCAGGTAGTTTTTTTAAAACCAATTTCGGTAAATTGTAGTAAGGAGAAGTTAGGTGAAGAGTTGCTTCCGAGATGGCGAGGTGAGCGGAGCTGTGCTGCCCGCCGCCCTGATACTGCCTAAACACCGACAAGGTAATGAACGCACGTGAGACCGCATTTTTGAGCGCATGAGGCCTCACTCAGTCTCATCTGTTACACCCCCTTTTTGCGTAATACTAGTGTCGATCGTAAATTAAAGCTCATCGTGTTCACATTTGCCACTTGAAGTAAAAATCTGAAACGCGATGATTTCTCTGTTATATAATTATTGAGAAGCCACATCAGCCACTGTAATTTACGACAAGTTAGGTAAGTAATTAAAGATAATTGAGGGACACTGTAGACCATTTTGAGAGTTTGCTCTTTTGTGAAACTTAATTTAAACCTAGATTACAGGTGTGATATGGCATAGGCCATCCTTCGATCCATTGTAGAACTTGGAAACCCATTATGGAAATATGCGTTCACATTTTTGTTGAACGCAGTTGGTTTTTACCATCCTGTATTAAAGCATCTCCTTTTATCAATAGTGCAATTTATAAACAATGTTTTGTGAGTAGTATAAAATTTCCAATGGTAAACCTAACTGCTTTTTCGACGTTATTTTACCAGCTAACTAAAAATAGGAAAGCCTTGAACCCCTTCCACTAAATTTAGTTAGTATTAAGATTCTTTTACAGGGAGTGCAGTGGAGCTGACGCTGAAATCATTAAGCATTTGGTTAGTCTCACTGAACTCTCCTGAATTCTACATGTCATGTGTGGTCTGGCGTCTCCTTACCAGCAACAGGTCCCAGGTTCAAACTAGTTAATTCCCTAAAAAACAGGCTTAGAGCGTCGTTGCGCGAAAGTGGTAGGGAGACACGATATAGAACAGAACAGACACCACCATGAATGTTTAGAGTATCTCCCTTTTCATGTTCATCTACATCCTCTTCCATTTCCATAATATTGTCCTCAAGTACATCGCGCTTGTATAGGCCCTCTATACACTCCTTCCACCTTTCTGCTTTCCCTTCTTTGCTTATAACTGGGTTCCCATCTGAGCTCTTGATGTTCATACAAGTGGTTCTCTTATCTCCAAAGGTCTCTTTAATTTTCCTGTAGGCAGTATCTATCTTACCCCTAGTGAGATAAGCCTCTACATCCTTACATTTGTCCTTTAGCCATCCCTGCTTAGCCATTTTGCACTTCCTGTCCATCTCATTTATGAGACGTTTGTATTCCTTTTTGCCTGCTTCATTTACTGCATTTTTATATTTTCTCCTTTCATCAGTTAAATTCAATATTTCTTCTGTTACCCTAAGTATTTCTATTAGCCCTCGTCTTTTTACCTACTTGATCCTCTGTTGCCTTCACTACTTCATCCCTCAAAGCTATCCATTCTTCTTCTACTGTATTTCATTCCCCCATTCCTGCCAATTTTTCCCTTATGCTCTCCCTGAATTCTGTACAACCTGTGGTTCTTTGAGTTTATCCAGGTCCCATCTCCTTAAATTTCCACCTTTTTGCAGTTTCTTCAGTTTTAATCTACAGGTCATAACCAATATATTGTGGTCGGAGTCCACATCTGCCCCTGGAAATGTCTTACAATTTAAAACCTGGTTCCTAAATCTCTGTCTTACCATTATATAATATATCTGATACCTCTTAGTATCTCCAGAAAGTACGTGAATAAAATATGGTCCGCTCCTCATAGCTCGGTAAGTATGGTGAAACCTGTAAAGTGGCAGCACTTATTGGACCCTCTGCTAGTAAGCACTCGATAGAGCCAGCAAACAGATGTCTTAAAATTGAGGGTTTTGCTCACTCGTACTGGCTCGAGTGCGCCGCACTCGGCCTGCCGTGATTAGGATGAAAGCTTGCAGTGGGCAGTTTGTGGCAGAAGGGGCGGCCGTGGGAAAGGGGACGGACACGTATATTCCTGCGTGATAGCGTCTAACTACGTCGTCATTACGACCCAGAAAAGAAAAGAAAGCTTACTTTAAGTTAAAAAAAAACATAGGAAACCGTTTAAAGTTTCACAGAAAAGATAAGGAACTACGAACTTTTGAAACGATGGTAGGTCGCGGAGACTGCAGTTTTTTACATCATCTTCTTTATTGGTTCAGATTCACATATGAATGTTACCACCTAAAAAAAATCATAAATAAGAAAGCTCTGTGCGAAATGTTCTTTGTCAGCTCTGTAATTGTTATGAATTGTTAAAATGTCATCGATTCCCTTCGGATCAAGTATGCTTCGTTTGTCCGAGATAAGATACCCTCCAGCGCTGAAATTACTTTCACTAGCTGCATTTGAGGCTTTTACACAAAACACTTTTTTCTGTAAGACAGTTAGCTTGCGAATAAACTATTTTTCAGTATCCATCACCCAGGCGAATCGTCGTCTATTAGCGTTAAATACAGGTTAACCTCATCGGTGAATTGAGAATCGAGAGACACACACTCCAGCCACTCCGAAACCATGGACTTCATCTTTTTGGCTGGTGACTGGTGAGAGCTGCTGACATTCTCTAAACGGCCCTAAGCAAATAAATCGCAAGTAACATAAAAACAGAAGGAACAGCATAACATTTTACAGAACGAGATTTTCACTCTGCAGCGGAGTGTGCGCTGATATGAAACTTCCTGCCAGATTAAAACTGTGTGCCGGACCGAGATTCGAACTCGGGACCTTTGTCTTTCGCGGGCTCTACCAACTGAGCTACCCAAGCATGACTCACGCACCGTCCTCACAGCTTTACTTCCGCCAGTACCTCGTCTCCTACCTTCCAAACTTAACAGAAACTCTCCTGCGAAACTGCAGAACTTGCACTACTGAAAGAAAGGATATTGCGGATAGGTGGCTTAGCCACAGCGTAGGGGATGTTTCCACAATGAGATTTTCACTCTGCAGCGGAGTGTGCGCTGATATGAAACTTCCTGCCAGATTAAAACTGTGTGCCGGACTGAGACTCCATCTCGGGAACTTTGCCTTTCGCGGGCAAGTGCTCTACCAACTGAGCTACCCAAGAACGTCTCACGCCCTGTCCTCACAACTTTACTTCCTCCAGTACCTCGTCTCCTACCTTCCAAACTTAACAGAAGAGCTTTTGTTAAGTTTGGAAGGTAGGAGACGAGGTGCTGGCGGAAGTAAAGCTGTGAGGACGGGGCGTGGGTAGTGCTTGGGTAGCTCAATTGGTAGAGCACTTCCCCGCGAAAGGCAAGGGTCCCGAGTTCGAGTCTCGGTCCGGAACACAGTTTTAATGTGGCAGGAAGTTTCATAACATTTTACAGTTGCATAAATGAAAGAATCGTAAGGCGGAACTTAATAATAGCTACAGGACATATGAGCATTATGTCTGTGTATTCCTCAGAGGAAGGAAGAAAGAAAGAGAGCTGCTAATCATTTCTACAAGAGCTTGCGAAGTATCCTTGATTCCATAGTAAAACTTTTGTCAGAGAAGGAGAAAGGAATGCTATAATCGATAAACAGCTCAGTAAGGAAATAATCGGAATAAATGTAAAATCATTAGTTAATGAGAATGGATAAATGTTACGAGACTTTGTGAACTTAAATTCGTTACCAACAGAAAATAACTTTTTCAAACATATAGAGATTCACATTTTTACCTGGGCGTCCTCGGTTGTACCTAAATATTAGATTCTTTAATACCAAATGAAAAATTGTATAAAAATCATTTGACGGAAGAAGAGGAGAATGAGGAAGTAGAAGAGATCAACTGATGTTTCCCGGAAATAAATAGCACAGATCTTAAGGAAATTCAAAAGGTCTTAGAGAGTTCCAGTATTCGACGAACTCCTGGAACGGACATCTTAATTACACAACTTTTTAAATACCTTGAAAAAGACTTTAGAGTTTGTAAATCAATGCTGGAACTGAAGAACATTACCATCGGAATGGTAGAAAGAAACAGCAGTACATATCCTTAAGAGAAGAACAATAACAAGTAACAAGCTGCGAGAGAGACATAAGTCTCTTAGAAGAGCCATACTCAGTATACAGCTACGCTCAAAAGTATTTGACAACATAAAATTCGTTATTATTTTTCTTAAAATAGAACACTATCGGACAGTGTCTTGGGTGTTGTGGGGGGAGGGGGGGGGGGGGGGGGGGGCAGGGGTTGCGACCTGTTTGTGTACACTTTGCGTTGCCCAACAAATGCGACTTTTCGCGAGCTCGAAATATTTTCACACGCAGTTTCCTCCGTGAATTCGTGGGTGTTACTTGCTTCTTGGTTCTAATTTCTACTGATATTTTCATACACCGATTATTTCAATATGCCGAAATGTAATAAATATTCCAGTTACTTTAGAAACGCAGTGATAATTGCACTAAAGCAAAAACTGAAACAAACCGAAGTTGCTACTATTTTTAAAGTGTCTCATCAGCTTGTTAGTACATGGAAACAATTCTATAATAAACGAAACACTGTCGAAAATAAGCCTCGCAATGGACGTCCAAAAAACCGTCTTCTAATCACAAAAAAGTTATCTACAGGTGACGTTCGCAAGTCGGCTGTGATGATACAAATAGAACTGAAAGAAAAATATGACGTCGGAATTCACGTTTCCACTCTGAAACGATGCTTGAAACTCTTTGGAGTACAAAGACGAAGGCCGACGAAAAAGCCTTTAGTATCTATGAAAAAAAGCAAGGCCGGCTCGCGCTTACGAAACGGCACAGATCATGGTAAAGTTCAGACTTGTCTAATATTCTAGGGAGTGACTAGAGCAAATTTAATTTAATATCATCTTATGGTATCAACTACTTTCGATATACTGTAAACGAAATATGTGACTTTCGGTGCCAAATCGCCACGGTGAAATATGGAGGTGGCAGTGTGATAGTTTGGGGATATTGTTCACGCTCTGGAGTTGGACCGACAGTTTTAATTGAAGGTAATATGGATCGGTTCGTTTACGAAAAAGTATTGAAGACTCAAGTGCTACTATACACTATAAAGCCACTTGCCAGCTGGATTGTATTTTCAAGACGATCAAGATCCCATGCACAAACACATTAGTGATTTTTTTCAACGGAAAAAATCAAGGTTTTGAAGTGGCCAAGTCGAATTCCGGATTTCAATCTTATAGAATATCTGTGGGATGAGTTGGCTCACAGAATAAAAACAAAAAAATGAGAGGGATAAAATTCCTATCGATCGATTCTGAAAGTCGATGCAATGTGAGTCTGTCATAAAAGCCAAGGGATATCTCACTAAATATTGATTTTCTTACTACGGTAGACGATAATTATGTGTTATAATTGTTTTTTCGAACAATGACAAAACAATCGTACTCTACCGTAGTCCTCATTAAAAAAATTACTCTCTATTATGTTATTAACAAGAGCTACTTCGTTGAATGTCCACCAATGTAATTACTGATTTTCATGTTTCATATTTGTTTTTAATTAAACCAATTAATAGTTATGTCAAAATACTTTTGAGCGCTACTGTTGACAGAAGTAAAGAGAATGAGAGAATATTACTCGAAGAACAAACAGCTCTTCAGAAAGGAAGGTCCTACTAAGATAACATTTTCTCATTAAAGCAAATAATATAAAAAACAAGAGAATATGATTTAATATTCTGAATAGCCTTTATAGACTACAGGAAAGCTTTCTGTATTATGTCCAGGGGAAAACAATGGATATTATGAAAAAAAGGTATACCTTTACGTGTGATCGAAGCTATCCAAAGTACTTGTATACAGGGTGTTACAAAAAGGTACGGCCAAACTTTCAGGAAACATTCCTCACACGCAAATAAAGAAAAGATGTTATGTGGACATGTGTCCGGGAACGCTTCATTTCCATGTTAGAGCCCATATTATTTTCGTCCACCTACGCTCAATGGAGCACGTTATCATGATTTCGTACGGGATAATCTACCTGTGCTGCTAGAACATGTGCCTTTACAAGTACGACACAACATGTGGTTCATGCACGATGGAGATCCTGCACATTTCAGTCGAAGTGTTCGTACGCTTCTCAACAACAGATTCGGTGACCGATGGATTAGTAGAGGCGGACCAATTCCATGGCCTCCACGCTCTCCTGAATTCAACCCTCTTGACTTTCATTTATGGGGGCATTTGAAAACTCTTGTCTGCGCAACCCCGGTACCAAATGTAGAGACTCTTCGTACTCGTATTGTGGACGTCTGTGATACAATATGCCATTCTCCAGGGCTGCATCAGCGCATCAGGGATTCCATGCGACGAGGATGGATGCATGTATAATCGCTAACAGAGGACATTTTGAACATTTCCTGTAACAAAGTGTTTGAAGTCACGCTGGTACGTTCTGTTGCTGTGTGTTTCCATTCCATGATTAATGGGATTTGAAGAGAAGTAATAAAATGAGCTCTAACATAGAAAGTAAGCGTTTCCGGACACATGTCCACATAACATATTTCCTTTCTTTGTGTGTGAGGAATGTTTCTGAAAGTTTGGCCGTACCTTTTTGTAACACCATTCATACGTAGGAACACAAATAAATTTAAAGCTAGAATATGAAAATATCGCCAAATGATATATTTATAAAGGGTTTAAAAATTATGGATCACAGTAATTAGTCATCATTTTCCTTCTTTTCTTTTTTGTGATAGAAAAAGATCTCCATCTTTTCTCGGAGGTTGAGGAAACTTTCCTTGTGACACTTACGCAGGAACATCGTACTAGGTACTAAAAAAATGTTCACTGCAACATAATGAATGGTCAGATCATTATGAAAATAATCATATTTGAGAATTGTTTGAAAACTGGTTGCTGGGAAGTAGTGAAAGGTTTGATTCAAAGGGTACGATATAGGTCCTGCTGTCTTGCCAATATGTAGCAGCCATTAACATAACACTGTACCAATACGATGGTTATAACATTGAACCTATAGAACTTTTTCCTATCTACATTAATTTAGATACATAAACATTGCTAATAACAGTAATCCATTAGATTGGTTTTATTGTACGTATAATTAAAATCTGTTTGAAGCGACACAGAGATTGGTACCCTCTACAGTCTACATCCTTAAGGAGCAGCAAGCCACACTAACTGTCCATCTTAGTGACATTTGGTGCCATATATGAACTATTCAGTAAATAAAAGGAACCACTTGTCTTGTCGCTATGTGTAATTAAAGAGAAAATTAGTGCAAGAATAAAAAGAAATCAAATAAAATAAGTTGGAAATTGATGGTAAAGTCCCATGGGACGGTAAGAAACGGCTGACACCTGTCCCTAGGCTTATACACTACTTAATCTCATTTAAACTAACTTACGATAAGGACATCACACGAACATCCATGCCCAAGGGAGGATTCGAACTTCCGACGGCGGGAGCCATGCGAAACGTGGCAAGATGCCTTACACCGCGCGACAAATCAGTTCTAATAGTCGTAGCATACAGCGTATGCCTTCTTGTGATTTGTAAATATTTTTCAAATAACGTTTTACCAATCTCGCATTCTCTATGTGTTTGAAAGAGTAACAAAACAAGTGGCTCACAAGGAGCGACTCTAGAATTTTTTACATATTCTAAACTTGCCGTTAATTTGTCAATAACTCAGACAGCAACGTAAACAATTTTACTTATATTTCATTTTGTGCTATTCCTATGCAAATTTGAAGTTAGAGTAGAAACTATAATTGCTTTCCTTTGAGTGTTAGCGTATTACGTAATTCATTTACAGGGCACCATACAACCAATTGATCCGTTCTCCGCAAAGCCTATCTTCATTATACTGTAGTCTTGAGCGAACTGTGACAGAAGCCCGAAAAATAGGGAACTGACGTACTAGTACATGCAGTGGTGCTATGATATAGTGGTATGTAATCGATGTGCAAACGATATCGGTTATGCCACAAATGATATCTTTTTATACTATCGTCTGACTGTGCACTTTTTGTACTTTTTAACAATGATAGTGGCTAGGCACAAGCCGAAATGTAGATTTGCATTAAAATCTGAAATAAAAGAACCACCGATTGCTTTGCTCCATAGTTTTAAAGTCATTTGACAGCAGTTGAGTGCATCCACATTCCAAATGGTAGGTAACGTGATTAATAAAGGTTTCAGACTAGGCTGTATTTTACCTATACATTTTATGTTTAGACAACGTTGAATGAGAATTGAAACACCGGATATGAAATGTAACATAGGACAATTTCAAAGAAACATATTTTACGAAAATTTAATTTTTACTGACCGTCAGTTACCGATAACGAAGATAACTTGAAGGGAGCGTTATATGAACTATATAAAATGGCAAAGCAACATAACTGAAATATATCGAAAAATAAAACCAATTCCTTGTCATTCTAAGGCTCATAACCTTCTAGATGTATATTCTTACTGGAAAAAAGAATTCTTGAACAACGTATCACTCTCAGATTCTCGGGTTGTGACATTTATCTCGGGGACATGGACATTGAAAAACAGATTGCGAGATTCAATATAATGTGTGGCACCATCCGAAGAACTCTCAGAGGGAAGTACGAACGGACCAATTTTATAGAGTTATGGCAGTTGCCTCTCGACTATGTGAAAGTGAGAACTGGAGTATGAACTCCAGAGCGCATAGTAGACTACAAGCTCCAGATAAGAGATTTTGAGAACAGTGTAGGGCGTAACAAGAAGAGACAAATTAAAAATGAAACCATGCACAATAATGTAAGAATTTATAACTTATATGGTTCAGTTAAGGAGTACAGAAAAGAATGGAAAAAACATGCAGAAAGAATGAGCGATAAACGTATTCCTGAACAACTGCTGCTGTACATCCCTAAAGGAAGAAACAAACCTGTTAAACCCAACAGAAGATGCACTGATCAAGAAGACACAATGGACCATCTGGTCTAACGCTTGAGGGAGATAAAGGAGATAAAAACAGATAGTATATTACTGTCATAATATGATTTTGTCCTTGCTTACCTGTAACTGGTTTCGTCATAAATGTGAGGCACGCAATTTAACATCTCGTGTCTATCAGCAACGGGCATCATTTTCAGTAGTCAGGAAGATTTCCACAGAAATTTGCTATTCAGTACAACGTCCGATTTATCTACTTTCTCCACCATGAGACGGAGACAACGCTCATGCAGTGCACGTAGTATCTATAGTTAACATGAAATAATGCGACGTTTTTACTGTACTGCCAAATTCCAGTGACTCTCAAAATAGTGTTTTGAAACTAACTACAATTTACATTTGCTGGACGTGCAGCGTGTGTTAAATAACGAAACTGAATTTATAATAATTTAAAGAAACATACCTCTGTATCGTCGGGTCCTCCATTTCAATGACTTTCCACTTTATGAACTGTAGGATATTTCTTGCCTTCGAAAATTCTGTCATATCTTTGAATGGCTGGAAAGATGGCACGAGTACTTTTGCCGTTCCGTTGCTGTAGCTATTAAGATATTCAGGAACAACCTTCTCCGCAGTTATCTCCATGATTTTTTCGTAGTGGCTAACTGAAGACTGTAGCAGCCTGAATAATCTGCTCCATCTACTCTCCGCTTCTTGTTCAAGCTTGTCTTGTAACGAAATCACGTCACCTGTTTCCTTCGTGACACGGAAAGTGTCTTTGGCAGCATAAATCGTGCAATAAACCGTTGCAATCACAGTCTTCAAATAATCGTCATCGGCTACATGTTTTAGAACTTAATTGAAAAGAGGGGCTATGCCTGTGCAATGTGGAAAGCATTGCAATGTCTTGCATGTATTCGTGGTTATGAAGATGCTGGAGATTTACGCCTAAATTACATATTTCCTCAATGTGATCCTTAGTAAATTCCCCAGATTTTTTCTTCCCAGAAAAGTGACTTGTTGCCATTTTCATGCGCCGAATCTCGCTAAACAAAGGGTGCAGTAAACGATAGGTAACATTTCTCCCAGTATGGATCAGTCCTCAAATCCGCTGTACATGCAAATGGATTCACAGCTATCATCTAGAATATACTTGGCGTCATACTCTCCTGTAATTCATTGGCCTGTCGTTCAGTATTTCGTGGCACAGTCGAAGGATGAGGTAGAATGTTAGACATCCACCTGCCCAAATTCTGGACAGCCATTTGAAACTCTTGGCGTAAAGAGCGAAATCCTCCACAAGCCATTTATCTGAATGGCTGAAAGACCGCAACACACATTTCTACTCACTTCTTCATTACGGGGTCTTTCACTGATGCTCGTAATGCTTCAGGCCTTCAACTTACTGTCTAGTAAGGTCATCCGAAGACCAGTATGAGTTGCAAAGCGATTTAGAAAAGATTGCTGTACGGTGTGTCAGGTGGCAGTTGACACTAAATAACGAAAAGTGTGAGATGATCCACATGAGTTCCAAAAGAAATCCGTTGGAATTCGATTACTCGATAAATAGTACAATTCTCAAGACTGTCAATTCAACTAAGTACCTGGGTGTTAAAATTACGAACAACTTCAGTTGGAAAGACCACATAGATAATATTGTGGGGAAGGCGAGCCAGAGGTTGCGTTTCATTGGCAGGACACTTAGAAGATGCAACAAGTCCACTAAAGAGACAGCTTACACTACACTCGTTCGTCCTCTGTTAGAATACTGCTGCGCGGTGTGGGATCCTTACCAGGTGGGATTGACGGAGGATATCGAAAAGGTACAAAAGAGGGCAGCTCGTTTTGTATTATCACGTAATAGGGGAGAAAGTGTGGCAGATATGATACGCGAATTGTGATGGAAGTCATTACAGTAAAGACGTTTTTCGTCGCGGCGAGATCTTTTTACGAAATTTCAGTCATCAACTTTCTCTTTGTTGAGCCCAACCTATATAGGTAGGAATTATCATCAAAATAAAATAAGAGAAATCAGAGCTCGAACAGAAAGGTTTAGGTGTTAGTTTTTCCCCCGCGCTCTTAGGGAGTGGAATAGTAGATAGATAGTATGATTGTGGTTCGATGAACCCTCTGCCACGCACTTAAATGTGAATTGCAGAGTAGTCATGTAGATGTAGATGTAGAACTTCGTCGTCTCCTGCAGACATGTGTCTTCAGATGCGTGGTAGAGGATCTGTAAAACAGATGGGCAGAGCAGCTGACGCTGTACACGTCACCAACATGATTTCCATTCTTATCAGTTCCTAACGAAAATATCTCACAAACGTTGCTACGGCCACCTTCTTTCGCACTCCGGATGTGTTAGTCCGAATTAAGTCTCTCTCACACAGTCTTGTTGGTAACGCGCTCACTCGTCATGGCCATCCAGTGAGATACTGGGTGACGATCGGGTAAGAGTACAAGGTACGGACATTCGAGCGTGGAAGAAGTCTACGTTGACTTCTGCGGGACTTTCATATAACTACATGCACAATTCAATTCTGCGAGCAGAAACGCCAGATGTAGACCTCGGATAGCGAAGCATTTCAGCTGTGATACTATTTCCCAATTTTGTCATTGGTTTTGAGTCCTACCTTTGACTAGAAGAGACTGGTACTTTTTAAGTATATAGAGGAAATTATAAATAATCTACTATGCATAATACACTATTCGAAAGCTCGTTTATTCCTCTTTATATCTCTGTAATTTAATGTGTGTAATTATTGGTGGAATATAAATAGCCAATAAGCCAACAAATCAATGTTTATAGGAAGTCTCTAATATGACCCAGGTGGCAGTGGTTAGTGAAAAACAAGCACTCCGTCTTCAGGCGACAAGTGGCCCATCGGTACCATCCGACCTCCGTGTCATCTTCAGTTGAGGATGCGGATAGGAGCTACTATTCGGTCGAGTAGCTCCTCAGTTGGCATCACGAGGCTGAGTGCACCCCGAAAAATGGCGACAGCGCATGGCGGCTGGATGGTCACCCATCAAAGTGACGGCCACGCCCGACAGCGCTTAACTTCAGTGATCTCACGGGTTTATACATTGCCGTAAGGCCTTTTCCTGTCGTTGCTTAATGCAAAGAGAAATATTATTTGGACATCTTTCTTCGCAGATAAAGAAACTCATAAAAAAATTAAAGAGGATTCCACAATGACAAAAATAAAATTTCTCAACCCAGTGCTTAGAGAAGCAAGCAAGACCTAGTGATACCCAACCGAAAAAAGAAGGGAAGGAATAAAGACATTCTAAAGTATCAGCTTTACGACATGTAGCTGTGCATGACGTGAAACGAATATCTTCATAAAGGATTTCTGGATTTATGTTCCTAGGATAGGATATTGGACATTTTATCTGTTCTGTTGTGTAGACGACCTGCGGTGTGACGACTGAGCATTTGACCTCCAGTTCACTTCAAATTCTCATACTTATTTTTAATTAGCTTCGTCTCCTTCAGTTTTTTTGTTTGTAAATGCCAACTGACGTTTTTTTAAGAAAAGGCGTAAGCATAAAACAGAACTAAAATCACAGTACCTTTTTATTTTCATTAGTTATAGTTAATTGCCAATACCATAATTGACACAATGACAGTACCATCTGCTTTGTATATTACAAAATGTGCTGAAACCAAAGACCATCAGTCTCAATGCAAGCGTGACATCAGCGAACAAGATTCTGACCCACTCTCACAAATATCCCTGGCGTGTTACGAATCACATTACAGGAAGATACAATTTTGGCAACTAATTCCATCTCCGAATCCACTAGGGCCTCAAACAAAAGTGACTTTACATATCTCCGTAGGAAATAAGCGAGGCAATTAAGGTCAGATGATTTCGCAGGCCATGGAATAGGACCGCCCCATCCAATACAGTGACCAGAAGAAACTTCCTAGTGATTAGGCTCCTCCTCCTCCTCGTTTTCCTACAGAAAATGATGAATGTAAATAAATACGACAGTACGTCTGGCGTGAGGTCGGTCCCTGGACGGTGCGTTCGGCGCGGCCCTGCCCGTTGTTGGCGCGCCGTAAGGCACGAAGGCTCGCACTGGGGCGTATCGCTTCCAGTCGGGCGTGTCGCGGCACTCTTCACAGGGTAAGTGATGCGTCTCTTATAGCCTCTCCTTCCCAAGTGGCTCTTTCCGCCTTCCCGTGTTGCCAAATGTTAAGCTCGGCATTTTGCCTTGCGACAAAAGTGAGAGCTGCGACCCAACCAGATGCGAAAGCGAAGGGTGCGTGGCACAAGGGAAGCTGTGTCGTGGGACCGAACACCAGTTCCTTTCTGTTCGCAGGGCACAGACCAGCAGGTGCTCTGCATGCCGGCCATCTCGTTTGTCGGCGTGGGATCACGGCGCGAGTCGGCAACGGTGCTTCGCCGCGCCCCTGGGTAACTGGGGCGTGTTCTGCCAAACCCAGGAGGTGGTGACATCGCCTGAGCCAGGTTAGCGGGTCCAGACCGCTGAACGACTGCGTGACCGGCCCACCAACTGAGTAGGAGTGGGTCCTTGGCCGAGAGGTGGAAGGTCGGGCTAGTAGGCGGTGAAGGGCGAGGGGTGCATCCGCCTCTCCAGAGTGCGGGGTGCACTTGCCGAGAAGCGTCGGGCGAAATCGTAGATGACGGGGCCACCGATGGGGACCAGTGCCCCGGTGAAGTCGCTTTGAACCCTGCAGTTCGAGAGTGCCCTTGGCCTCGGGGCGAGGCCGGTGGGCGAGCTGCTTTCCTTGTCCCCCCTCCCCA
This sequence comes from Schistocerca gregaria, assembly GCF_023897955.1. NCBI lineage: Eukaryota > Metazoa > Arthropoda > Insecta > Orthoptera > Acrididae > Schistocerca > Schistocerca gregaria. The sequence goes on from NC_064920.1 coordinate 513,743,657, forward strand.
TGCCATAGGAGTCGGTCCGGGCAAGAGACGGGCTCCCAGTTCTTTCTTCGCCTGTCGACAATATGGCTGGAGACAAGCGATTCATGTGCGCCTTCGAGGGCTTCTTTGCTTACTGTTCCCTCCCCATCAGGGGGCTCGGGGGAGATTAAGGAAATCATTAATGAGAGGCATGTCAAAAACGGCAAGAAAAGCCAGGCTGCGATCCTGACTTTGAAAAACGAACCCGCCTCCTGGGCCGTTGCTCACGCGAAGATCGAGGGGCGGGTTGAAGAACTCCAAAAGGAAAAGCAAAGGCTGTGCAAGCAGCCATCAAAATCATGGGCTGGTGTAGTTGCTCAAAGTACACCTAAGAGCCAAACAACAAGAGACACCACAGTCAAAGTATCACAAAGAGCGGACACTGCCGTCTTCTTGAGGCCGTCGCCCGCTGAAGATACTAAGAAGCTACAAGAGATATTCATCATAATGATCAATTCTGTAAAAGATAAAACTAAAGTGAACATAGTAAAAGCTACAAAGAACGTAGTAATAGTCGATGTAGCAACAGAGGACGATAGAAATAAGATACTAAATAATCAAAAAGTATGTAAGGCTGTAAAATGCGAACCCCTGAAAAAGAGAAAACCGCTAGTAATCATGTACGACATACCAGTTACCTTTGACATTAATGAGCTTTATGAGACAGACAACGTAAGTATAGAAGATGTCAAAAATGGATTCAAACTCAAATTCAAAACAGGACCAAGAGACAAAGGCGTAGTGCATCATGTGGCGGAAGTCTCTGGTGAAATGTGGAAAAAATTAACCTCAGTGGGTAAGATTTACATTGGCTTCCACGCCATCAATGTGCGGGACGTTCTGGTGGCACCCCGCTGCCACAATTGCGGTGATCTCGATCGCACACACAAATACTGCGAAAGGAAGTCGGCTTGCTCCAGGTGTGCAGAAGAAAATCATGCTAAAAAGAATTGTACAAAATCTGCAAAATGTATCCCTTGCACAAGGAGGGGCAAAAAGACTTGCAAATGCCTCTGGTCCCTACTGCCCAACGTACAGGATGCTTGAACAGAGGTTAATATCAAGAACCGACAATGGCTGAGCCTACATTGGCACCCAGGATGCCCAAAAGGAAATCCCCATTCAAGAGGAGAAGAGATGCGGCGAGAGCAACTCAGTTTAAACAATTCCTCGCAACACTTGCAGAAGGAAGAGACGGAATGAGGGAAATGAAGGGTGCGTGCGTCCAAACGGACTAACAGGAACAAGTGGCAGCCCCCTCTCCCTATTTCTGGGGATCGAGAACGCCAGGAAATCAGGCAGCTCGAGACAGGAGTCCTGTAGCAGTGAGCCGACCAGCATTCGTTCAAGGGAGTCCTGTACTGGAACCACCTGTGCAGGTCAACACAATTAGCAGTTCAAACGCAGAAACAAATAATAATACAAATGTCAGCACTGACTCGAGACAACCAATAGCTGTGGGAACAGTGGTTGATCCGGTCAGAATATATCCAAATCTAGAATATGCCCTACAACTATCCCGCCTGGAGGAGCCGGCTGTCCAGACCACCGCACTACGACGTCTAGTGCAGGTAGGACATAAATACGAGCGTAAGGTCACCTTCTTGGCCGTGGAGGCTGTTAACAGGGTACAACTAAAGACCATGAATCTTCCCACCGACTTCGGCGCCCTGCGTGACCTAGTAAAGAAGGTATTTGAAAGAAGAAACGAAACTTTCAACTTAAATGAAATATACAATCAGTCTGTCCTATCTAATGGAAGAACAGCTTCTGACTGGACGAAAACTTTCCCGGAATCATATGTACATACATATTTCTCATGACTCCAGAAATACAGATAGGGCAGCTAAATGCACACAGTAGCAGGCTGGTCATGCAGGAGCTTCGGAGAGAGGTGGAGGAGAGGAGCCTTGATGTGCTCTGTTTGCAGGAGCCATACTCTCTTGCGGGGAACATAGCTTCTGCTGCCATGAGTTGGCAAATAGTATATTTCGGGGATGACTCGAAAGCCGCCATCATAATAACTAATAAGGCTCTGCAGTAACAGTGCTCTCACACCTTTCGGACGACCACTGTAACGCTATTGAACTTCAGTCACCAACCGGCGTCATATACCTAATAAATATGCACTTTCAGTACGGTACAGATATTGAAGTGTACGTTGACCAACTCACGCAGGTGGCAACGGTACTGAGAGGAAGAAAGATAGTTGTGGTGGCGGACGTGAATGCCAAAACTACCCTGTGGCACAGTGGCACTCGAGACGAGAGAGGAGGTAAGCTGGAGGAGACTACTATGTCTCTACAACTCCTCATTGCCAATAGACCTAGAAACCCTCCCACCTATACGGGAGGGGGAGGCGGGCTAACCAATGACAGCCAACATGGCTAGAAGATGACGAAGACGTCAATAAACACACCGAAGAGATGGTGAACGCCCTCACCAAGGCGGTGAAGGCTGCTGTAGCAACTAGGAGGAGAACTGTGGCGGCCTCTCCATCACCATGGTGTGAAGAGCTAGGGCAGATGCATCAGTTTCTCAGCAGGGTGAGGAGGTATTACCAGCGAAGTGTCGTCTGGGAGGAAAAACAAAGATGGCTACAAACATACATAGAAGCCAAAGAGCAGTTCCAGAAGGAACTGCGAGCAGTCAGGCTGAAAAGCTGGGAAAAATACGTGCACAGCCAATTGGCTATATATCCCTGGGGCACTCCTTAGAAAATAGTAAGGGAGAAAATGAGGTCGCCAATGGTGCTTTCCACAGTTAGGGATGTAAACCCGATGACTGGGTCTCGGCAGGAAACTGCCGAGGTCCTTCTCCGCTCCCTCCTCCCTGATGACAAAGCTGAAGAAGGCGCCGGAGAGCAACGCCTAATTAAGCAGGCTATGCAGGAAGAATACCAGAATAGCACCATGGTCTACCCATTCTCAGAAGAGGAAGTGGCGGCGCATATAAAATCATTAAAGAATGGGAAGGCCCCAGGACCAGACGTCATCGTCGCGGAGGTGGTGCAGTACCTCGCTCCTCAACTGCCTCGGACCATTTCCCACAATTTGGAAACAGGCCAAGGTCGTAATCATCAAAAAAGGGCGGGACAGAGATCCGAAAGAAGTGAAGCCCTATAGACCAATCGGTCTGTTGAACCTGTTAGGCAAATTGCTGGAGAGGTTACTAGCTGACAGACTGACGGCACACAGAGTTCTGTGTGCGATGAGCGACAGGCAATTCGGTTTTCGGCAGGGGCGATCTGCGTGTGATGCAACTGTCCGGCGGCCGAGGTCAGTGGGTCGTCTCCGCACAAGTACATAGCTGGCATCATGGTGGATATCAGTGGCGCCTTCGACAACCTGTGGTTGCCTTCGCTCTTCTCCTGCTTGCGGGAGAAGGAGTGTCCAGGGCCGCTATACGGCTGTCTTAGGAGCTATGGTATGGAAAGAGAGGTCTGGCTACCGTCCCCTAGCGGGCGAATTGGCAAGAAAATTACGAAGGGGTGTCCACAGGGCTCTGTCCTAGGACCGCTCTTCTGGGATATGGACATGGAACCTCTCCTGGAGAGCTTGGAGAACAGTGTCGATGTGCTAGAAGCGTTAGCTTCCCCCGACCTCCTTCTGCTGGTTGGCGGACGGAGTCGCGAAGATCTCGAACCCAAAATCAATAGGACATTAACAATTCTCACACAATGGAGCCACAACACAAGAATGACCATTGCGCCTAACAAGTTGACATACCTATTACTGAAAGGCCAATTGGCCAGAAATCCAACAGTAACAATTGAGGGCTCACCAGTAATTCGGCGTCGCGAGGCCCGGCATCTGGGAGTGATAATTGTTGACAGATGGAGATTCGCCAAGCACATCAAAACTGCAACTCAAAGATCATTAGAAGTTCTGAACAGTCTCGTCATGATAGGACACAGCAGATTTCATCTTCCACCGGAACTCATAAAGCTATACCACAACACGATTCTTGCTTCCATCGTGGGTTTCGGATTTGGAGTCTGGGCACACGGGCTCGCGAGGGTCGTGCCCGCTATGGCTATGAGGTGGGTGCAACGCAACATGGTTCTACGCTCCATTGGAGCATACAGAACATCTCTGGGAGGGTCACAACTAACACTCACGGGGGTGTGTCCCCTGAACATCAAAATCCAGAAACAGGCGGCCTGGTATTGGGTGAGAAGTGGAGATGTAGAGAAAACAGAGCATTTTGGGAGTGCGGGTGGGGGATAAGTTTGTAATTAAAAGGAGAAGAGCTATGGCAAGAACTATTGGACAGAGAAGAAACAGGCAGAAAGTCTTACCAACTGCTCCCAAACATCAAAGAACGCCTCCAACTTTCGCATTTCCAACCGAGCAAGGGACTGTTGCACTTCCTCACAGGTCTAGGACCGTACCCGGCATATCTTTGCCGGTTCGGGAAAAGGGCTACGCCCTCGTGTGACTGCGGAGTTGAACAGGGTACTCCGGATCACGTGATCTACGAGTGCCCTATCTTCGATGATGTAGCCAGCGACTTAAGAAACCAGCTACCGAACAACGACACCTATCACTTAATCAGAAACCCGACCACATTCGATATAATAAACCGCCTTGCCAGCGAGGTATCAGCAAAGGCCCTGCGAGAATATCAAAGGGAAAACACATGAACCGAACATGACATGACTCAATGCGACCTATCCCATTCCGCCAGGGCGTGGACTGGCCAATCGCCGTGACGGTAGGTATCCGCCACGCTCTTGAATAGGAGGAAGGTACGCTAACACCCGAATTTGACAATCGCACATAGATAGCGACCTAGTAGTTACTTAATTTCTCAGTAGGAAGTAGAAAGAACATCCCCAAACAGAAACTGCAGCGATTCTCCAAGGGCCAGCCCGGTGCCAGGGGCATGCCCACTGGGATTAGCTTGGTCGGCACGGCCACATAGTAGGTTTATGCAATAACTGGCACGCCTGTAACGCTGCAGGAAGTAGCCTTTAGAATAGCTAATTAAGAGTAGAAAGTAGAACTTACCCACTAAGAAACTAATTTATTATTTCCTGTAGCATGTAAGTAGACTAAAACTAGAAGTAAGAAAGTAGAAATGCTGCTAAGATCATTGAAGTGTATTGTAGATGTTAAGACCCACTAATGTATAAGGTGGTAGGGTATGACGTATGATATTATAGGATTTAATAAAGAATTAAAAAAAAACTTAAAAGGATGGCAAGTCGAACTAGGGACAGCTTAAAGGACGACCAGTACACTCGAAAAATCCACCTAAGATGCGATAACCAATACCACAATAGAATAACATTTAACATCATCAAATGACAGGCATTTAATTACACAAGCTAGCTCTACCAAATCCTAGTACGCAGACAGGTTTAAGACCAGTCTGACTATTCAAAATCTAACGTGGAACCGCAAAAGATAATTCCACAAACAAGTCAAACAATGCTAAAGCAGTCACTATACAACAACAAGATGAATTGCACGTAGGCATGAACCCTAAGAGCACAGAAACGGTTGAAAGACCAGATACACGTCGTCAACTGAGACGATCGACCGAACGACCAACCATCGGGTCAGGCAAGGGAAACGTCGGAGTATAAAACCTCCAACTGACAGCTAGATGGCATGAGGTTACTTAAGCGGACGGACACACACACAAGTGAAAGTTGCACTACTAGAATATGACGATTCATTCAACTTAAACTCGCAGTAATTTGGACCTCGACGTGGCCGTGCACTCTCGCGACCACATCCTTCCATCGGGCACTGCATATAACGGCAGCTCCCTCGGCGAGTTGTGACGCTGTCGGACCTCACTGCTGCTCCGTCCCGCCACTGAATCCCGACACACGACGACCCGTAAATACTAGAGGTCGCTCCAAAGGTAGTACCACAGTACTCGCTGTCGATAAACGCCACTACTGCAACTCACGGACAGACAAAGCGAGCAAATGTAGTGGCGGCAGTGAACGCACCAACAAAACGAGAAGTCACAATCCGAATACACGATGCCAACCTGTCAACGGCACAAGCGAGAGCCGGAGCACAGCTCACCCTGTGTAGGATCTACATCTACATCTACATGACTACTCTGCAATTCACATTTAAGTGCTTGGCAGAGGGTTCATCGAACCACAATCATACTATCTCTCTACTATTCCACTCCCGAACAGCGAGCGGGAAAAACGAACACCTAAACCTTTCTGTTCGAGCTCTGATTTCTCTTATTTTATTTTGATGATCATTGCTACCTATGTAGGTTGGGCTCAACAAAATATTTTCGCATTCGGAAGAGAAAGTTGGTGACAAATTTCGTACAAAGGTCTTGCCGCGACGAAAAACGTCTATGCTGTAATGACTTCCATCCCAACTCGTGTATCATATCTGCCACACTCTCTCCCCTATAACGCGATAATACAAAACGAGCTGCCCTTTTTTTGCACCCTTTCGATGTCCTCCGTCAACCCCACCTGGTAAGGATCCCACACCGCGCAGCAATATTCTAACAGAGGACGAACGAGTGTAGTGTAAGCTGTCTCTTTAGTGGACTTGTTGCATCTTCTAAGTGTCCTGCCAATGAAACGCAACCTTTGGCTCGCCTTCCCGACAATATTATCTATGTGGTCCTTCCAACTGAAGTTGTTCGTAATTTTAACACCCAGGTACTTAGTTGAATTGACAGCCTTGAGAATTGTACTATTTATCGAGTAATCGAATTCCAACGGATTTCTTTTGGAACTCATGTGGATCATCTCAGACTTTTCGTTATTTAGCGTCAACTGCCACCTGACACGCCATACAGCAATCTTTTCTAAATCGCTTTGCAGCTGATACTGGTCTTCGTATGACCTTACTAGACGGTAAATTACAGCATCATCTGCGAACAGTCTAAGAGAACTGCTCAGATTTTCACCCAGGTCATATATATAGATCAGGAACAGTAGAGGTCCCAGGACGCTTCCCTAGGGAACACCTGATATCACTTCAGTTTTACTCGATGATTTGCCGTCTATTACTACGAACTGCGACCTTCCTGACAGGAAATCACGAATCCAGTCGCACAACTGAGACGATACCCCATAGCTCCGCAGCTTGATTAGAAGTTGCTTGTGAGGAATGGTGTCAAAAGCTTTCCGGAAATCTAGAAATACGGAATCAACTTGAGATCCCCTGTCGATAGCGGCCATTACTTCGATAGCTTCAGATACAGGGAAACAGAACGATCATGCTGAATTCCGTTAGTATAGTGTGATATAAATTGGTCTCGTTTACTTCTTTCTCGAAACTGACAGGTAATGCGCATATATAGGTAACGAATTGTCTTAATTCTTCTTTATTACTTTGCGAAATCAACTTGTGTATAACATTTCATTTCAAACACTGTGTAAATAAATATTTTTGTAACGTTTCAGTGTTAATTTATTTTCGTTTAGTCTGTAATAGTATTATTCGTAGATCCTTAATTCAGACACATCTGTAACCTTCGAAAATATTTAACTGTTTTTGACCTTCAGTGGGGCAAAGGACGGTCTCAAATAGAAAATGCTGTTTCCTTTCTCCAATATGAACGCTCCTCGGATCTCGTATCCGATAACGTCACGGAGTGATGCACTGCAGTGCCATTCGGTCTGTCACTTATCAAAGCTATAGCTGACTAGCTGACGGCTAAGCGTAAACCTCTCTGGTTTGTGCTCTAAACATGTCTTCTGAACCCAGAAATCGACTTCGGACAAACAGTTTCTATACCTACAGGACTCGCACCTCAAAGCCCGAATTACCGAACGATCCAAAAGGCTACATTTCATCGCAGGCAATCATAATGAAATATGAGAATTAAAATGTAACGTAAGTGCTGTAATAATGTGAAAATATATAGCAAAGTAGGTTTATATACATAGCTTCTTACTTTTATAATATTTATATCATTAGCAACTGCAACAGCAAGAAGCCACTGCACTTTCGCTCTGCATCTTACTCCAGGATCCAGATCAGTTCATGATAGTGATGTTCGACGAGATACTGGTCGGTGTTATGAGCAGTCCAGTCGTCCTTTTGTTTTCAACAGATATACCATCCGACATGATAAAAAAAACTGACGTTAGCACAGTGTGAAAACAATCCTACACTAGATTTTTTTTTTTCAGAAACACGCGTCTTAATTTTCTCGTCTTCCGGAATTAAATGTTCACTTGAACCCAGCTTGTTCAACACAATCACTGCACTTTGCGTCGTCGTACCATATTCCTGTAACGTTGGAATAGAAGCGCACACAAGACTATTTGATTCTCACATCATGAAGAGCTACTCAGAGTAAACCTTTATCCACTGCACTACAACTCAATGACAGTAATACTTCGGCCGGCCGGTGTGGCCAAGCGGTTCTAGGCGCTTCAGTCTGAAGCCGCGCGACAGCTACGGTCACAGGTTCGAATCTTGCTTGGGCATGGATGTGTGTGATGTCCTTAGGTTAGTTAGGTTTAAGTAGTTCTCTACGTTCTATGGGACTGATGACCTCAGATGTTAAGTCCCATAGTGCTCAGAGCCATTTGAACCATACGATAGCAATATTTCATTGTACTGTGCACCGTAGCATACATGTACTATTGATTTTGGGCTACATGGCTACACGACGACCATACTAACACAGTTCTGTATCTTATGGACCGACAGTTCTATTAGTGATCTACTTGAAGTATAAAGAAAGTTGTTTGCAATAGTTAAGAATTCTGTCTGATGAATCATACAAGTAATCCATCCAGCATTTAAAGTGATGCTAACTATTCGCGTGTTCTTGTGCAGTACACAAGCGTACGACATGCTGTTGACAGTTCTGGTGCTACAATAAATCAAGATGTGTAGCCATCAATAAGGCGGTCATGACAATGAAATGAAGCTTTTTAAAGTTCTGACCGGCTGCATTCTCCACAAAAAATTCTCGACTGAATAACAATCATGGAGTTCAGTAAGATCCAATATGAACAAAATACAGTTTATTTTTCTCTTTCTGAAAATGAAAATCTTGAAATGTGTGCTGAGGTCATCAGTCCCTAGAATCATACACTACTTAAACTAACTTATGCTAAGAACAGCACACACACCCATGCCAGAGCGAGGAGTCGAACCTCACGGCAATGTTTCTTTTACTGAAGGAGTAGATGTCAGATGTATGACGTACATAACTCTTGTCGGAGCTGAGAGAAACTGTCACAACCAGCAATGCGTATTACGGTGTCATAAAGAATCCTTTCAGTCTATATGAAGAAAGTCATTTATTGCTGTAAAGGCAGAAATATGTACTAAATCTGTGACCAGATCAGCTATGCTGATTCAGAAAGGAACTTTAGAATTTTTATAAATAAGTTACAGACGGCATCAGACTGAACTGCCTTTAGACAGTGCAGGCAATGTTTTTCTCGAGCTTAGTTGGTTGAAAATGTAATAGTGACTTTGAGAAAAGTGCACGTGGCATAGCGAGGTGGAAAGCAGAATACCTCCAGTAGAGGCGATACAAACGGCGTCGAATTGGCTGTGACTTCATTGACAGAGTGTAAAAGGCGCTGACATGGTAATGACTGGAAGACATGGAAGAAAAGCTTTTCCTTAATGAAAGAGTTTATGTATTTTGAATTATCTGTCATTTTAACGAAGCAACAGCGTTAATACTATGACCAGCTGTAAAAAGTCACGAAGCAGCACAACGTTTGAGCCATCTAAACACTGATAACGTTAGTCGAGACCGCTTGGAGATGGGCTATGAGCGAATTTCATAATGTCTCTGTGCATAATAAACTTCTCGTAAAATGTTTCGATAAACTGGTCGTATTATATTTACAATTTGCAGCGTTCACGTAATTCGAATTACGAAAGCACATTAGGAGTAATTTCGTTTTTCTGCGTTCCGTTATTCAGAAAAAGCGCATTGCATCTCCGAGCACCGAACTTACCGTGATATGAAGGATTGGTTCAGTGCTACTGTAGTGTTCATACTTTTATATTTTTGATTGGCATTTGGTCATCGCCATATAGATATCCGTCACATTTCTAGAGTATCTCTCTTAATGGTTATTTCACTACACACTTGTGAATTGCTATTTATAAAAAAACAGAGGATGAATAAATGATTGATACATGTCACCACTATAAACTACTCATAATGTAATTATACCATAGTAATAAAGAAAGCATAGCATACAAAAATCCACATGCCATGTCTCTAGGTAGTTAGGGCACACATATTTAATATTTAAAAAGGATGTAACACAATGATGTAGCCTTTCGCCGTACTGTTCAGTCTGTACATAGAGTAAGCAATGATGGAAATAAAAGAAAGGTTCAGGAGTGGAATTATAATTCAAAGTGAAAGGATATAAATGATACGATTCACTGATGACATTGCTTTCCTGCATGAAAGTGAAGAAGAATTACATCATCCCCTGAATGGAATGAATAGTCTAATGAATACAGAGTACTGATTGAGAGTAAACAGAAGAAAGACGAATGGAATCAGAAGTAGTACAAATGACAACCGCGAGAAACTAAACATCAAGATTGATGGTCACGTAGTAGATGAAGTTAAGGAATTCTGCTACATAGGCAGTAAAATAATCGATGACGGGCGGAGTAAGGAGGACATCAAAAGCAGACAAAAAGCTAGCAAAAAGAGCATTCCAGGCCAAGAGAAATCTACTAATATCATATATCGGCATTAATTTGAAGAAGAAATTTCTGATCATGTACGTCTGGCGTACAACATTGTGTGGTAGTGAAACGTGGACTGTGAGAAAACCGGAACAGAAGAAAAACGAAGCATTTGAGATGTGGTGCCATAGACGAATGTTGAAAATTAGGTGGACTGATAAGGTAAGGAATGAGGAGGTTCTGTGCAGAATTGGAGAGGAAGGGAATATGTGGAGAACACAGATAAGGAGAAGGGACAGGATGATACGACATCTGTTAAGATATGAGGGAATGACTTCCATGGTACCAGAGGGAGCTGTACAGGGCAAAACTGTAGTGGAAGACAGGAACTGGAATACATCCAGCAAATAACAGAGGACGCGGGTTGTAAGTGCTACTCTGAGAAGAAGAGGTTAGCACAAGAGAGGAATACTTGGCGAGCCGCATCAAACCAATCAGAAGACTGATGACCAAAAAAAATTTATGCTACTCACATTACATTTAATACTAGTACACTGGAGCAGACGTTGGGAAAGATATCTTTGAGTTAAGCAATGCGATAATGAAGAATTTTTGGTGTGTCTTTTATCTGGTACACGAGAACAGTAGATGACTCACTTCTCCTTCCTCATTGTATAAGTCACATAATGGAGATTCCTTTAGCCCTATTGGCAACAGGTAGGTTGTGAATTTGTTGTGATTTAAGGGTAGGCACGCAAACGTTGTTGTGGTTCGTCTGTTCCTATTCCAAACAATGAAGCAAGGAAATAACACTATTTGAGATTGCAGCTGGCCATATTGTATTCCTTTAGATGTCTTAATCGAACCCCATTGCATCTGCCATTTGTTTCTCGCTTTTTCGTTAGTTAAGCTCAGTGTTTATTGATGAGGAAGACTGTCATTTTGGATTTAGCATAAGTTCATTGGTCACTTCTCTGGAGTGTCTACTATTTCGTTAGGAAAGACGTCACTGTGTCCTGAAATCAACAAAAAAATTGTTACTACCTCCTGCATCCTTATTTGTAACGACTTCTATAATAACACAGTGTTCATTTCGTGCAGCGGTCCAGTATTCAGTGGCCTACGCTTAGTATGAGCAACGTCCCAGCTTATTGCTGAACCTCCAGCACTTCTTAAGATCCGTTGTCGTCAAAAGTGGTGCCCACTGAGAGCTACGTTGTAGTTGCAACAATCTTATCTCATTGCAGCTACCTTCTGTAAGTTGGATGGATCTTAAATGAATGTCACAAGTCTCCAGGCAGACTAATTTAAAGACTAATGAAAAATTGTTCTTATTCTATCTCCTTTGTGTAGTGGCGCCAACACATAGTCGCTAGTATTTAGAAACATCGTAAATTAAAATGATAGAATACAGAATACAACTAGGCAGAAAGGCCAGGAATGAAACGTAATGGACCTCACATACATAAGGAAGCAGCGTCTCCTTGGCGCTTTTCCCTGAGCTAGACAATCTCGTATATTTTCGTGCAGGCGTTCTTTGCTTCATCATTTATGTTAGTCCTATCTGGTATGGGTCCCACACACATAAGCACAAACTTAGGATGGATCGCACGTTTGTTTTGCGGGCATTCTCCTTTGGGGACTGAAAGTATATTCCCAGCATCCTCCTGATAAAAGGATATCCTTACATACGACTGTGCTATGTGATCGTTCCATTTTGTAATCCTATACATTGTTACACTCAGTTGTCTGAATCAGTTATCCAATTTCAGTTCTGCCTCACTGTTTTGCAGTCATAGCATAATGGGTTTTTTGTTTTATTAAGTACACAATTTCACATTGATGAACAATCTGTGCAACACTCCGAACTCTGTCAAGATCTGACACAATATTTCTATAGCACTTTTCAGACAAAACTTCGTTAGTAACAACTGCATCTTGCGCGGAAAATTTTAGGATCCTTTTAATATTGCTTGCAAGGTCGTTGACATACAGCTTCAATGGGAAACATCTCAGCACTTACGTATGGCACGCCTAACTTATGTCTATATCTACCGAGGACTTTTCATTCGAAATACCATGCTGCATTCTCGTTAACAATAAATCCTCAATCCAGTCAATGGCTTTCAGAATATCTTGTGAGAAAAGCGGAGTTGTGATGGAAGAACGACATGGCACTGCCGACTTGTTATATCTATACTTCCGCTAGAGCCTATCGTTGCCACCACCTTTCGATAATTGGTAAGTCGCCCTAGCAGATATGTTAAATTTGTCTTACACAGTGCCAAACTTATCGAAAACTTGGAGAGAATAGCTAGAGTTGACAATGTGACACCAGTGTCGTAGGCAGTTTCATCCTCCAGTAAATCATTTTTAATAGAGTTTCATTTTTCGTGGGAAGTTTTTAATAGTTGTATATCCAGTTATTCTCTGTGTTGATATGTCTGATAACCTTAACAGAAATATAAGATTTATTGCATCGTGATCCACATAAATAGTATGCCAAGAAAATTATTTCTAATGTGTATAAACTCTCATTGGTTGCTGTGTTAAACGGCATCCCGTTGTATGTTAGCATTTTAGCAGAACCGACAGTTTGATTTGCAGCTCAGTATGTCTGTCACTTACCTAGTTGGTTCTTCAAGTGCTTGAACAATATTCTTATCCAAGGTGCAGACGTAAAATTGATGGTAAGGTCAAAAATAGATAAGACAAAATAGAAAATTCTTACTTATGTGTAGGTAATGCGGTAGCATAGATTACGTACGAACACATCTAAGTCTACATCTACAAGATTACTCTACAGTTCACACTTAATGACCTGACAGTGGGTAAGGCAAAATTAGCAGAAGGCGCATACCTGCCAAATCGGAGTGGATGAGAGAAACATGTACGAACAATGGCCACTGCACAGAGGAGGATTAAAAATTGTTCGGTGGAACTGAAACGGTTAAAATTCAGAAATTAAAAAAGCAATCAAAATATGTAACGGCCTTAGCCTATGAAGCCCAGATGGAAAGCGTTTATTAAATTCAGGCGAAAAGGCGAAAGAGCTGCTGACGTACGTAAAGTTTTGTACGATCGGGAGCAACAGCAACAGTGTGGTAGAAGAGGAGGAGGAATCTGAAGTGAAGAAACAAGGAATCTGGTAATGTGGTTACAGTCTGACAGGGTACTAAACGACCTGAGCTCAAATATGTCAACAAGAATCTTCAGACGTACAAGAGAAAAGTCTGTAGTGTCAATAAATGATGTTGATGAAACTTGACAGTGCACAAAGGACATAGTATTGCATTATTTTTCGTTTTCGTGCCCAGTTTCACTTTTATGTGGTAAAACACATCCCAAAAAGTAATTTGGTGGTTTAAGTTTGGAGCAAATATCTTCGAAACGATCACATATTAAAAATGTTTCTCATGTAGAAGTTGATATGTAATTAACAATCTTGAAAACTGTAAAATGGAATTTTGTGAAAATTTGAAATTTTGCAAAATAAACAATTTAGAATATATATAGGGTGTTCCAAAATGGCACGGCCAAACTTTCAGGGAACATTCCTCACACACAAAGAAAGAAAATATGTTATGTAAACATGTCCGGAAACTCTTACTTTCCATGTTAGAGCTCATTTTATTACTTCTCTTCAAATCACATTTATCATGGAATGGAAACACACAGCAACAGAACGTACCAGCGTGACTTCAAACACTTTGTTCCAGGAGATATTCAAAATGTTCTCCGTTAGAGAGGGGACATGCATCCACCCTCCGTCGCATGGAATCCCTGATGCGCTGATGCAGCCCTGGAGAATGGCGTATTGCATCACAGCGTCCACAATACGAGTACGAAGAGTCTCTACATTTGGTACCAGGGTTGCGTAGACAAGATCTTTCAAATGCCCCCATAAATGAAAGAAGGTTGAATTCAGGAGAGTGTGGAGGCCATGGAATTGGTCCGCCCCTACTAATTCATCGGTCACCGAATCTGTTGTTGAGAAGCGTACGAACACTTCGACTGAAATGTGCAGGAGCTTCATCGTGCATGAACCACATGTTGTGTCGTACTTGTAAAGGCACATGTTCTAGCAGCACAGGTAGAGTATCCCGTATGAAATCATGATAAAGTGCTCCATTGAGCGGTGGTGGAAAAACACGGGGCCTAATCAAGACATCACCAACAATGCCTGCCCAAACATTCACAGAAAATCTGTGTTGATGACGTGATTGCACAATTGCGTGCGGATTCTCGTCAGCCCACACATGTTGATTGTGAAAATTACAATTTGATCACGTTGGAACGAAGCCTCATCCGTCAAAAGAACATTTGCACTGAAATGAGGATTGTCACATTGTTGGATGAACCATTCGCAGAAGTGTGCCCGTGGAGGCCAAACAGCTGCTGATAGTGCCTGCACACGCTGTACATGGTACGGAAACAACTGGTTCTCCCGTAGCACTCCCCATACAGTGACGTGGTCAATGCTACCTTGTACACCAGCAACTTATCTGACGCTGACATTAGGGTTATCGTGAACTGCACGAAGAATTGCCTTACCATTGCAGGTGTCCTCGTCGATCTAGGTCTTCCCCAGTCGCGACTCATAGGCTGGAATATTCCGTGCTCCCTAAGACGCCGATCAATTGCTCGAACGTCTTCCTGGCGGAACACCGCCGTTCTGGAAATCTGTCTCGATACAAACGTACCGCGCCACGGCTATTGCCCCGTGCTAATCCATACATCAAATGGGCATCTGCCAACTCGTCATTTGTAAACAGTGCCCTGACTGCAAAACCACGTTCGTGAGGAACGCTAACCTGTTGATGCTACGTACTGATGTACTTGATGCCAGTACTGCAGATCAATGAGTCGCATGTCAACATAAGCACCGAACTCAACATTACCTGTCCTTCAATTGGGCCAACTGGCGGTAAATCGAGGAAGTACAGTGCATATTGACGAAACTAAAATGAGCTCTAACATGGAAATTGAGAGTTTCCGGACACATGTCCACATAATATCTTTTCTTTATTTGTGTGTGACGAATGTTTATGTTTCCTGAAAGTTTGGCCGTACCGTACCTTTCTGTAACACCATATATCCTCACCCCATGAATCATAGACCTTGCCGTTGGTGTGGAGGCTTCCGTGCCTCAGCGATACAGATAGCTGTACCGTAAGTGCAACCACAACGGAGGAGTATCTGTTGAGAGGCCAGACAAACGTGTCGTTCCTAAAGAGGGGCAGCAGTCTTTTCAGTAGTTGCAGGGGCAACAGTCTGGATGATTAACTGATCTGGCCTTGTAACACTAACAAAAACGGGCTTGCTGTGCTGGTACTGCGAACGGCTGAAAGCAAGAGGAAACTATAGGCCGTAATTTTTCCCGAGGGCATGGAGCTTTACTGTATGAATAAATGATGACGTCGTCCTCTTGGGTAAAATATTCAGGAGGTAAAGTAATCCCCCAATCGGATCTCTGGGCGGGGACTACTCAACAGGACGTCGTTATCAGGAGAAAGAAAACTGGCGTTCTACGGATCAGGGCGTGGAATCTCAGATCCCTTAATCGAGCTGGTAGGTTAGAAAATTTAAAAAGGGAAATGGATGGGTTAAAGTTGGATATAGTGGGAATTAGTGAAGTGCGGTGGCCGGAGGAACAAGACTTTTGGTCCGGTGACTACAGGGTTATAAACACAAAATCAAATAGGGGTAAAGCAGGAGTAGGTATAATAATGAATAGGAAAATGGCAATGTGGGTAAGCTACTACAAACAGCATAGTGACCGCATTATTGGGACCAAGATAGATACGAAGTCCACACCTACTACAGTAGCCTTGCAGATGACGAAGAAATTGAAGAAATGTTTGATGAAATAAAAGAAATTATTCAGATACTGAAGGAAGACGAAAATTTAATAGTCATGGGTGACTGGAATTCGGTAGTAGGAAAAGGGAGAGAAGGAAACGTAGTAGGTGAATATGGATTGAGGGTAAGAAATGAAAGAGGAAGCCGCCTGGTAGAATTTTGCGCAGTGTATTACTTAATCATAGTTAACACTTGGTTCAAGAATCATTAAAGAAGGTTGCATACAAGGAAGAACCCTGAAGATACTAAAAAGTTTCAGATAGATTATATAATGGAAAGACAGGGATTTAGTGACCAGGTTTTAAATTGTAAGACATTTCCAGGGGCAGATATGGACTCTGACCACAATCTATTGGTTATGAACTGTAGATTAAAACTGAAGAAACTGCAACAAGGTGGGATTTTAAGGAGATGAGACCTGGAGAAACTGAAAGAACCAGAGGTTGTACAGAGTTTCAGGGAGAGCATAAGGGAACAATTGACAAAAATGGGGGAAAGATATACAGTAGAAGAAGAATGGGTAGCTTTGAGGGATGAAGTAGTGAAGGCAGCAGAGGATCAAGTAGGTAAAAATACGAGGGCTAATAAAAATCCTTGTGTGACAGAAGAAATATGGAATTTAACTGACGAAAGGTGAAAATAAAAAAAAAATGCAGTAAATGAAACAGGCAAAAAGGAATACAAACGTCTCATAAATGAGATCGACAGGAAGAGAAAAATGGCTAAGCAGGCGTGGCTGGAGGACAAATGTAAGGATATAGAGGCTTATCTCACTAGAGGTAAGATAGATACTGCCTACAGGAAAATTGAAGAGACCTTTGGAGAAAAGAGAACGACTTGTATGAATATCAAGAGCTCAGATGGAAACCCAGTTCTAAGCAAAGAAGGGAAAGCAGAAAGGTGGAAAGATTATATAGAAGGTCTATACAAGGGCGATGTACTTGAGGACAATATTATGAAAATTGAAGAGGATGTAGATGAAGATGAAATGGGAGATACGATACTGCGTGAAGAGTTTGACAGAGCAGTAAAAGACCTGAGTCGAAAGAAGGCCCTGGGAGTAGACAACATTCCATTAGAACTACTGACAGCCTTGGGAGAGCCAGTCCTGACAAAACTCTACCATCTGGTGAGCAAAGTGTGTGAGACAGGCGAAATACCCTCAGACATCAAGAAGAATATAATAATTCCAATCCCAAAGAAAGTAGGCGTTGACAATTTTCGAAGTATCAGTTTAATAAGTCACGGCTGCAAAATACTAAAAAAATGGCTCTGAGCACTATGGGAGTTAACATCTATGGTCATCAGTCTCCTAGAACTTAGAACTACTTAAACCTAACTAACCTAAGGACAACACAACACCCAGCCATCACGAGGCAGAGAAAATTCCTGACCCCGCTGGGAATCGAACCCGGGAACCCGGTCGCGGGAAGCGAGAACGTTACCGCACGACCACAAGATGCGGGGTGCAAAATACTAACGCGAATTCTTTACAGACGAATGGAAAAACTGCTAGAAGCCGACCTTGGGGAAGATCAGTTTGGATTTCGTAGAAATATGGGGACACGTGAGGCAATACCCACCCTTCGACTTATTTTAGAAGCTAGATTAAGAAAAGGCAAACATACGTTTCTAGCATTTGTAGACTTAGAGAAAGCTTTTGACAATGTTGACTGGAATACTATCTTTCAAATTATGAACGTGGCAGGGGTAGAATACAGGGAGCGAAAGGCTATTTACAGTTTGTACAGAAAGCAGATGGCAGTTATTAGAGTCGAGGGACATGAAAGGGAAGCAGTGGTTCGGAAGGGAGTGAGACAGGGTTGTAGCCTATCCCCGATGTTATTCAATCTGTATATTGAGCAAGCAGTAAAGGAAGCAAAAGAAAAATTCGGAGTAGGTATTAAAATCCATGGGGAAGAAATAAAAACTTTATGGTTCGCAGATGAGATTGTAATTTTGTCAGATACAGCAAAGGACCTGGAAGAGCAGTTGAATGGAATGGACATTGTTTTGAAAGGAGAATATAAGATGAACACCGATAAAGGCAAAACGAGAGCAATGGAATGTAGTCGAATTAAGTCGGGCGATGTTGAGGGTGTTAGATTAGGAAATAAGACACTTAAAGCATAAAGGAGTTCTGCTATTTGGGGAGCAAATAACTGATGATGGTCGAAGTAGAGAGGATATAAAATGTAGACTGGCAATGGCCAGGAAAGCGTTTCTGAAGAAGAGAAATTTGTTAACATCGGGTATAGATTTAAGTGTCAGGAAGTCGTTTCTGAAAGTATATGTATGGAGTGATAGCCATGTATGGAAGTGAAACATGGACGATAAATAGTTTGGACCAGAGGAGAATGGAAGCTTTCGAAATGTGGTGCTACAGAAGAATGCTGAAGATTAGATAGGTAGATTACATAACGAATGAGGAGGTACTGAATAGGACTGGGGAGAACAGGTGTTTGTGGCACAACTTGACTAGAAGAAGGGATCGGTTGGTAGGGCATCAAGAGATCACAAATTTAGTTTTGGAGGGCAGCGTGGAGGGTAAAAATCGTAGAGGGAGACCAAGAGATGAATACACTAAGCAGATTCAGAAGGATGTAAGTTGCAGTAGGTACTGGGCGATGAAGAAGCTTGCACAGGATAGAGTAGCGTGGAGAGCTGCATCAAACCAGTCTCAGGACTGACTGCCACAACATATATATATATATATATATATATATATATATATATATATATATATATATATATATATATATATATATATATATGCGTATTTTGTTAATGAAAAATAGTAACTCATTATTGTCATTATTGTACAACGAAGAGGAGAAGCATTGCAGAGACACGCCGTTCATATGATGCCGTCCAGTATTTATTAATATTTATACATGGAGGTGGCGGATATCATTTTAATGTGAAACAAAGGTAAAACAGGAGTAGAAACAAAGAAAGATGTCGTTTCCAAGGACAGCTACGCTTACCGTTAAATGATCAGAGACAATGAAACACAGCCACATTCTGAACAATTCCTCGTAGATCTGTATTCAAAACCAGAAGAGGAACGGATGCTTTTCGTAAAACAGAATCGGAAAAAAATACACAGGGAAGAATACATCCACCTTCGAGACGTAATCATAAAAGTTCGAAACACTGACTGCATTGAAACAATGGTAATCTTATCCTTATTATACACAGTAAGTCCGATATACATGCACGAACACACTCAAAAATTCATGACCTACATAAGGAAATATGGGAAACCTGACCGCTTCATAGTATTCACATGCCACAAATCATAGACCTACCAAGATACGGATAAGCTTCCATGCATCGACACAGCGTAATTACCCGAGTTTCCCGACAAAAACAAATGAGATTCATTGAAGTCATCACAAAATACCAAATCTCTAGAACCGTTAGATGCTGGGTGTACACAATCGAACGGCAAAAACGAGAAATGTCTCACTCACACAATCTCATATGGCTACACGATGGAATTCATCCCACGAATATCGACAAAATCATCCAAGCTGAACTTCCCAATTCGTAAGAAGTTCCGGAAATGTGCAACATAAGAGTGAAAAATATATTATTGGTGGACAATGAGGGCCATTAAACCCCAGTTCGCCATTTATGGGTGATGGAAAGTGTACTAAATGGTACCCATATCTACACTTGGACGACACACAAATCGGAAATACAGAAGACGATCACCCAAAAGCGGTGGCTTCACAGGAAAAATTCGAGTACGAGGCCGCGACGAACTGGAAATAAATTACTACTTTCCAAAATCTTACAAACACAAATAAACATAGACTACTGCAATTCAGTGAAATCTACCCAATACGTCTGTAAGTATGTGAACAAAGACAGTGACGTGGCAGTATTTCATGTAGCCAAAGACAGTGATCAACAAAATACAAACTACGAGATCCTCTTGTACCAAATGGGAAGATAGTTCAACAGTAATAGCGTGGCGCATTTTCGGTTTCCTAACACGAACGCGAACCAGCTGTGCAAGATCTAGCAGTACGTTTGGAGAATGGACAGAGAGTTTATTTCATAAAAGACGCTGCCAGAGAAACTGCTAGCGAACCGAAACTCTCAGGACACAACTTCAACAGCTTTTTACCAACTGTGCCAAACACACTCATTCACGAAAACAGTACTATAAGTTGACGTCTCTAACTATTATACGTGGAGCACAGTAAGGAGAATCTTTCAACGACGAAAACGATTTCCCGTAGTTCATCCAGAAATCATTAAAATGAAGCACTAGGCCGATTATACAAATTACATCCCAACAGCGCCGATGTTTCTCTTTCCGAATGTTTGCTACACGAAGTAAGGGGAGTTCTCAAGTCTGTTGACATTTACCTAAGCCAGACGTACAGAGAAGCATGCCAACGCTTAGGACTACTGAAAATCGACGGCCTCTGGGGATTAACACTGCAAGGAGACTCACGCACACCCTCAGCTGAACAAATGAGAGACTTACTTGCCATAATTCTAACAACGTATAATCCATCGGATCAAAAACAGCTATGGGACTCCTTCAAAGAAAGTTGGAGTGACGACATACGGTACTAAATCCGACAAGCTCGTCTTGAATTTACCATGGAATCCTACGACGACTTGTTCAACGAAAACCTCATTCGCCTAGAGGATGGATGTTTAGCAATAAACAACCAGACCTTAGTGCAACTTGAGATACAAGCACCACAAAAAGGTGCTATCAGTGTGTTAAACTTCGAAATTACAGAGGAAAAAACTACATCATCAACGAACTACTACATTTCTCACAACAAACCACTCCTCAGTGACAATTAAAACGAAATGTACAACCTTATCATGAACTGGATCGGCAACACTGGCGTAATTATTTACTTGGACGCACCGGGAAAACGTTTCTAATAAATTTATTCCTTACGGAAATAAGCGCTAAATACCACGTCACACTTGCACTCGCATCATCCCGCATTCCAGCCACACTTGTAGACGGAAGACGAACTGCCCACTCCGCCCGAAAACTATAGTTGGATATAGCCGAAGAACAATTCTCCGTATGCAAAATATCAGGAGCATCCGAATTGGGTGAACTTTTAAAGCAAGCTAAAGTTATCTTCTGCGACGAATGCACTGTGGCACATAAAAAATCGACGTGGGCTGGACAGAACATTACAAGACTTGTGAGGAAATGCTGAAGTGATGGGATGATCTCCACTCCTACTCTCAGGAGATTATCGAAGAACACTTCCAGCTGTCCCCAAGTCAACAGCAGCAGAGGAGATCAACATATGATTTAAAAAATCACATCTCTGGCCACACGCGCAAACACTCCGACTAACAAATAATATGACAGTTGAACTATCGAAACACGAAACAACAATACAGTTTGCTCAACGGCTTTTGCAAATAGGTGAAAGCACAAATCCTACTGACCAAACGACCAGAGCCAGCCGTTGAGGCCGAGCGGTTCTAGGCGATTCAGTGTGGAACCGCGCTGCTGCTACTGTCACAGGTTCGAATCCAGCCTCGGGCATGGATGTGTGTGATGTCTTTAGGTTAGTTACGTTTAAGTAGTTCTAAGTATAGGGGACTAATGACCACAAATGTTAAGTCCCATAGTGCTCAGAGGCATTTGAACCATTTTTGAAGCAAACGACTGGCCTCATTAAACTCAACAGTGATTTCTGTAACATAACCATTGCCGAAAACGAACTCATCCACAAAGTTTATCCCGTCCGGACTGTGTATTTAAAAGGGCAGTTTTGGGAACTAAAAATAGTGTCGTCAACATTATCACGTTTAATATTCAAAAGAAGAGACAATATAAAAATCTATCGACACGATGGTAAATACTTGAAGAATTCCTACAGAATTTCTAATTTCTTTTCAAGTACTGGGAATGCCATTACACTGCCTTCGACTTAAAATCGTATCTCCGATCACACTACTCAGAAATCTCAACTCACCAAAACTATTTAATGGAACAAGGATGATCAACAAACAGCTATCGAATAATATCATCGAAGCCGTACTTATGACTGGAAAGTACCCCTGATCTCTACTGAACTGCCATTCTTACTTGAAAGACTGCAGTTTCCAGTCAAATTCGCCCTCTGTTTTACAGGTAACAAAGTGCAAGAACAAACTTGAAAATATTGCGGCTTCAACCTCAAACTCTTCCATCACACACGGTCAACTGTACGTAGTTTGTTCTAGAGTGGGAAATTCGCAAAAATTGTACTGGTATGCATGGATGACAAAATGAGAAATTATGTTTATAAACGAATGCTGTAAACAGTTTGAATATGTTTTTAATAACTATTTTAGCTCTCATACTTTAACAAGTGTTGTAAATAGTTATAATTTGCTCCAATAAAAAATTTTATCTCTTATACTTCGAAGTTTATCCTTTTATTCCAACTAATTCACAATCTCATATCAACGACCTGTGAGAAGCTGTGTGCCTCTGCTAGTTCCTGTATAAGTAATTAAGATAAAAGCTAAAACTTGAGTGATCAATTGTCTGCTGCACGTCAAAGGTGCAGGTAATATTTTGTCTTCCCTCGTTTCATCATCTCTAACATCCAGCCTCATGCTCGAATTGAAGCTCGGTAACATTCTATCTCTTTACATGTACAGCAACTAGATAGATGGCGCAATGGTCCATTAATTTCTTAGATGCGAGAATAAAACAGTGGTTTGTGTTATCTTCGGCAATTGTTTCCATCGTATCTTCTTGTGCATTGGCATTCGTCTTCCGAAATGTGGCTAAACCTGAGTAACCCAACATGAAGAGCCACACGGTGCTATGGAATCACAAGTCTCACGCATTAGATTGACACATTTTATTCATTTCGTCGTTTTCTACAATTGGTCATACTACAATAAACCCTTTGGAGTACTTTTTAGTGAAATTGCGTAAATTTAGCAAGTGGGTATTTATAGTACATTGCCTACGGTAAGGAACAGGGCCACATCGACGTGTTCTGGACTTAAGAGCTAATCTATTCATTTCTGGCTACAATGTGTAACATTTTCTTTTTCTTTTTGTGTTTTAACTGATATTACCTAATTGCCTGACTCTAAATCATTATCATCATCTTGGACAGTTTCCAGCCTCTGGCCAGGTCTGTTTGGAACATGAGCCTTTCCATCGTCTTCTGTCTTACCACCATGTCTCCATCTTGGTCCAGTCTTCTCCTTTCTTCTGGACGCATTCCTAAACTCCTTTCAGTCATCTGTCTCTCGGTTTTTCTTTTGTCTCTATCCTTCGAGTTTCATCTCGTGTATCCTCCTGGCTATCCTGTTCTTCTCCATTCGCCTAACATGTCCATATCATCTCAGTCATGATTTCTCTGTCTCCACCTGTATTGCTTCCATCTTCATTAACTTTCTGATCCTCTCATTTCTTAACCTGTCCATCTTTGTCACTCCAGTACTGTTCCTCAAGAATTTCATTTCACTAGCTTGTACTTCGCCTTTTTATCTTCCTTTCATAACCCAGGATCGGGACATAGTATGACCGGTATATAATCTTTTTACGGATTTGGGGTACATCCTTGCTCCATATCAGACTTCTTACCCTCTTCAGAAATGCTTCTGCTTTTCTCCCCCGCTTGTTTATTTCTCAGTCGTTTTTTCCATATTCTTGTACCATATTTCCTAGGTATCTGAAATTCTCCACTCTCCTCAATCGTTTCCCACCACTGTTATTCCAGTTGTTCCTCTCTCCTTCGTTCTTGCTGTGATAGTCATCTCACTCTTCCATATACTAAATTTCATTCCATATTCTTGTACTGTTCATTCCCATACGTCCATCTGCTCTTGTACTCCCTCCTCCTTATTCCCTCAAATCATCAGATCATCTGCAAACACAATAGCTTTAATCTTTCATTCACAAATTACTTGTGCTACTGTACTCATTATACAGGGTGTACATAAAGTCCCGTCTCAACTTCAAAATTTTATTACAATGGCAGTTGTTGAAATATTTTGATTAAATTTCTTTTATTATAATCACTGTTTACTAAAGTTTCTATATATACTAAAATTTTGTGTTTCATATACTGAGTTGATAGAAGGAACTTAACCTATATGAAATGGCAGCTGCTCAAGATAAGGCACAGTGTGTGTCCTGGTTTACTGAGACAAAATCAGATGTTCAGCAACGAAACTTCTGAACGAAGTATGGAAGAGATCCACCATCGCGCCCTTCAGTCTGTACGTGGCACAAAAAATTTATGGAGACAGGGACAGTGTTGGATAAAGAGAGGAGCGGGCGACCAAGAACATCCAAGGAAAACATGGATCGCGTTTTAAATGTCGTCACTCGTTCAGCTTGGAAGTCCATCCGCACTGCTGCCAGACAGTTCAACTAACACATTTAGCTGTACATAAGGTCCCACACAAGAACTTACGGTTGTACGCTTATAAAGTGCAACTGTTACAGACACTTGAGCCAAATGACAAGCCAAAACGGACAGATATTGCACTCAAGATGCTGGAATGCCTTTCGGGGGATGAAGCATTCCGCGAGCGAGTTTTTTTCAGTGACGAGGCAACGTTTCATGTTTCTGGGACATTAAAGAGACACAGCGTGAAATCTGTGGATCTGAACACCCCCGTGTGACTATGGAGGTTCAGCGGGATAGTCCAGAAGTGAATGTGCGGTGTGGAATCATGTGCAACCGAATAATTGGTCCATTTTTCTTCAACGATTCAATAATTACTGCAGATGTTTACCTCAACCTTTTGACCGAATATGTAGTACCACAATTGATTGACTTACAACCAACTATCATTTTCCAGCAAGATGGTGCACCACCATATCGGGGACAGCATGTTCGTCGGTTCCTCAGTGAAACATTTCCAGGCTGATGGATTGGGAAGGATGGGCCAATTCCTTGGCCACCACGTTCGCCAGATATCACTCCCTTGGACTTTTTAAATGGGAGTATGTAAAAGATATCGTGTATCAAACACAGATAAGGGACTTTGCTGACTTGAAGCAAAGAATTCTTAATGCCATTTCCACCTTTGATGACCCTATTCTACGGCAGGTTCGAATCCTTCCTCGGATGTGGATATGTGTGATGTCCGTAGGTTAATTAGGTTTAAGTAGTTCTAAGTCTAGGGGACCGGTGACCTCAGATGTTAAGTCTCATAGTGCTTAGAGCCATTTGAACCATTTTTGGATGATGCATGTCTTTGAGATAGAAACTGCCCTCTCTGAATTAAACCAGTTTGAAGTCGTCCTAACAGCCATTGCCCTTCTCCCTACACTTCATAGCTCCCTCGAGCAACTTCTGTGGCATTGGCATCTAGACTAACACAAAAAGAAGAAAGCATGCAAAATTTTCCTATGTGCCGATTTGACACTCCATTTAATAACCTAAATTAAAAGAAAATACATCAGCAAAAAAAGGACTAAACAAAATCTTTAGAACAGTATATAAGTATCTATCGAACACCATACACTGCATTGCCAAAACATTTCATTTTTCAAGCGAAATTTGAACTTAAATAAAATCGACTGGGCTTACAGACCAACCCAATTTGTATGCGCTTTCCAATTCACGTTGTGCAAAAGAAAGTGTACTCTCCCATCTTGCCAGGTGTGAAATAGGTACATTTCAAAATACTATTGCCGCATTCTTAATAGTATAGTTTGAGTAGAGTAACTATTATTTTTCAGGCTTCTGAGACATAAGGAATTGGAAAACAGCATTTACAACCTAAGGACGAAAATAGTGTCATATAGCGCAATGACACTCTTTCACCTTGATTAACAATTATAATCAACGGAGAGTCCGGCACTCTTTCCCTTCAGGTTGCGCAGTCTGCTGTAGATGGTGTTGCTATCGAAATGGCGAATTGTGCAAAAGGTAACGAGTCAGTTATCAATTTGTATTCACAATTTAATTCTATCATGCACCATTATACGAATCAATGCGCAAAAAAGTGACATATGGAAGTACTAAGGAATGAAGAAACACGCTTGACGTTCTCTAAACCTATACATACCGTGATAAGTAAGGAGTGGCTAAGTAGGTAGTTGAAGAGTAATGAACATCTCTGAAAAGGGTAGTCAGTAGTTTCAAAGACAAACATAGGTACAAAGAAGTTAACAGCGAAGAAATCATGGGTAACAGAAGGAATACTTCAGTTCACCGATGAAAGAAAGAAGTACAAAATTGTTCAGGGAAAATTTTCAGGAACACAACAATGCATGTCACTTAGCAGTGAAATAAACAGGAAGCGCTGGGAAGCTAAGGCGAAATGACTGAAGGAAAAACTTGAAGAAACAAAAAAAAGTGATTGTTGGAAGGACTACTCAATACACGAAAAAGTCAGAAATTAAAAGGAATGGTGGTAACATTAATAGAATCTCATTGTTACATGCAGTAGAGAGAGAGAGGATGGATGGAAAGAGTGTATTGAATAAATGACGGGGGAGA
Organism: Schistocerca gregaria; assembly: GCF_023897955.1. Classification (NCBI taxonomy): domain Eukaryota; kingdom Metazoa; phylum Arthropoda; class Insecta; order Orthoptera; family Acrididae; genus Schistocerca; species Schistocerca gregaria. The sequence continues at coordinate 513,770,640 of NC_064920.1, forward strand.
TTTGTCTGATGATTTGATAGAAGAAGAAACAGGAGTCGGAATAGGAGAGATAGGGAATCCAACATAAAAATCACAACTTAAAAGAGCTTTGGCAGACGTAAGATCGAATAACGCAGAAGGGAGAGATAACGTTACACGAAAATTCTAAAATCATTAGTGGAAGTGGCAACAAAACGACTATTCACACTATAGGCTATTCGAGTCTGGCATAAAACTATCTGACCTTCGGTAAAAAAGCATCCACACCGTACCGAAGACAAGAACAGCCGATAAGTGCAATAATTAACGCAAAAACAGCTTAACAGCTTACCCATTCAAGTCAATAATAAGACACTGGATAAAGAAAGAGAAAATTCAGGATACGTTGGATGGCAATTACTTTGGCTTTACGAAAAGTAAAGGCACCAGAGAGGCAGTTTGACTTTATGGTTGATAGTGAAAGTAAGACTAAAGAAAAATCAAGACTGGTTCATAGAACTTATCGAGCTGGAAAAAGCATTCGAAAATGTCAAATGCTACAAAATGTTCGAAATTCTAAGCTATAGGGAAGTACAGTTATACAATGTGTACAAGAGGCAAGAGGGAACAATGAGAGCGTAAGAGCAAGAACGAAGTGCATGAATCGGAAACAGGGATGTAGCCTTCCACCTCTGTTGATCAATCTATGCGTTGAAGAAACAATGATGAAAATAAAAGGAAGGTTCAGAAGTAGGGTGAAAATCAAGGTAAAAGGATAACAATATTAAGATTCACTGATGACATTGCTATCTGAAGAAGAATTACAGGATCTAATGAAGAGAATGGTCTAATGAGTACAGAATAAGGATTGGGAGTAAATCGACAAAAGACGAAAGCAATGAGAAGTAGTAGAAATGGGAACAGCGAGAAACTTAACATAAGGATTGGTGATAACGAAGTTAAGCGGTTCTGCTACCTAGGCATCAAAATAACCCATGCTGGACGGAGCAAGGATGACATCAAAAGCAGACTAGCACGGCACTTGCAAAAGGGACGTTCCTAGGCAAGAGAAGTTTCCTAGCAACAAACAAGGCCCTTAATTGAGGAAGACATTTCTGAGTATATACGTTTGTAGCACAGCATTGTGTGGTAATGAAACATGGACTGTGAGTAAACAGGAAGAGAAGAGAATCGACGCCTTTGATATCTGGTGCTACAGATAAATGTTAAAAATAGGGTGGACTGATAAGGTATGCAATAAGGCGACTGCAGATTCGGCAAAGAAAGGAATATATGGAAAGTACTGACAGGAGAAGGGTGAGTACAGTAGGATATGTGTTACGACATCAGGGAGTAATTTCTATGGTACTAGAGGGATCTGTAGCGGGTGAAAACTGTAGAGTAAAACAGATCTTGAAATACTTCGAGCGAATAGCAGAGGATATTGGCTGGCCTGTTACTTGCTTGTCGACTGTCTGGGTCTTACAGCCTACCCTTACTGTCCCTTTAGGCCTTCATACTCACCCCGGGCAACCACAAGCCTGCGTCCTATATTTCTTTTACACACGAAGCCCTCCACGCGGCCTACGGTGACGTTTGACTCTTGAAAAGTTCATAATCTCTTATACTTAGACTTTACAGTAGGGAAGACTGTTTCGCCTAGATGATAATGTACCTACGAACGCCCTGTTCTTTTGTATGGTACTTTAGTGACTGATTTTAGAATCACACTAGTCGCCTGGAGACCGCAATAAGCAGTTTCCACCGTTTTCTATAGTTTTTGTTGTTCTTAGACATGAGATTGTGTTTTCTGCAGCCTTTACTGCTTTGTTTATTTTTTAGTGTTATATAACGTATTAAAACTATTTGAATATGAGTAAAATGCTGTATCATTAGAGATTTTTATAAAACATGTGTGCTGTTACCCGTATTTTATTGGTCGTACGCTATTTTGTACACTGAAGCAGAAGAAGGCTTTTAGCAAGGAGTGTGATACTTCCAAATGAACTGAGTTTTTTAAATGTCACAACAGTTTTACTCACCTTGGAAACTGAAACTTATGCTGGTTTTCTATAGTTTCTATTTCAAAACGTATGCACCTTGTAAGCAGCTTTTTATAACACTTGTGCTTAATTTGGATTCATTTACTAGATGTTTGCGTGCTGCAGAGTAATAATATAACAGATAGACTACTAGATACAGCACTGACAAGAGTTTTCCCATTGTATTTTTCTAAATTTCGGTCGAATATTTGTTAAAAGATACATGAACATGTTGTATCTTACAATATGTTCTCGAATTTGATGTAACCTTCATTTTGTGGAGTAGTTTCTATAATTTCAGAAAAGACTACCGTGTAAAACCTGAATGCTCTCATCTGAGAATGGAATAAGAAATTATATTGAATTTCTAATACATGCTGACAAGACATAATCACGAAATTTAGCCCATACTTATTAGTAACCTTCGTCAGTGAAGAAACATCTGTTACTTATTTTGCTGTTTGACTACATATTTCCTTTCATATTCTACTGCTGTTCATCTTCTTTTTCGTAATATCTCCTCCTGCCTTCACAATAGAGTTCAGGTTGTTAAGCCACAACCGAAATAAACTGTAGTAAATGAGCCAAATAATAATTTTAATTTTGGTTGCAGATAAACATTTTTCAACACTTAGCAAAAATGACATACTTCGAGATTGTTTCAGTGTCCATACACAGATGTTAGTAAAATCAACTATAGAAGATGTCCTGATAAGTTATGGCAAACCAAGAATTCGAAATTGTAACGAGTTGTTCACGTCACAGAAAAATTGTGGGAGGTTCATTTCCCTGTTACAGTGTAATTATGACAAATTGTAATATGTAGTACAGTAATACTGTAACAAACTGCACTCAATATGCCACTGAAATTGCAAAACAACAAGACTCTAGCAAACGATCCATGTTACATCGAAGTTCCTTATGTATTATAGCAATACGGTAACAAATTGCGCTCTGTGTAACAACTTGTCGATGTCCTGGTGAAATTGCAACAAATATTCTAAATTTTGCAAAAATTGCAACAAATAACTTTTTGTGTAAGAAATTAACCCTTGTTAGAGAAAAAAGTTCAACAAATTTTCCTTCATGTTACAGCAAAACTGTAATAAATTTATCTCCATGTTAAAGTAATATTGTAAAAAAATACTCTCCATGTGAAATTCGTCAATGTTAGAGTAAAATTGCAATAAATTTCGTTCCATGTTACAGGAAAATTGTAACAAATTGTCCTCCACATTAAACAAAATCTTTAAAAAAAAATTACCGAGAGAGGAGGACTAGCATTCGGGATAACGACTGTTCAGTCCGCGTCCAGCCATCCTCATTTAGGTTTTCCATGATTTCCCTAAATCGCTTCAAACAAATTTTGGGTTGGTACCTTTGAAAAATCAAGGCCGACTTCCTTCCCCATCCTTCGATAATCCCATGAGACCGATGACCGCACTGTTTGGTCTCTTCCCCCTAACAACCCAACCCCAAAGCAACCCCCAATCACCCCCCACCTCATCAAAAATTTGCTGATTAAGCAGGATTTCACACAAGAGATAAGAAATTCAAAGGAATCCAATTTCCAGTAACTGCTCAGGAGGCAGTCTCGGAACAACCTGGTAGCAGTTCGGCCTATTCAGCTGGGATGTTGGGGTATAAAAGCAGAGCTTCATCAGGAAGGCATTGCTACCATTTACCATAGCTGTCTAGATCATTCAATGAGTTTCCTTGTTGAAACGAAATAAATGTAATTCTAACAAGTATTTGTTTTACTACTAACAATATTACATCATTATCATACTAACTGCTAATGTGTGTGTGCCTTTTTCATTCATTATTGCAATTTCTGCAAGCAGCTGTAGTAAGCTGAATCACTTTCCAGAAATATGTATCAAAATTTTACATGTATGGTAACTCTCTGAAAAAAAGAACGTGTCTGAAATCATTTACTTGCTAACTGTTTTAAGCAGTCTACTTCTTCACTTCCTGTCGTATATATGAATGCAACTCAGACACGTTTTTCATGAAATATTACAAATTCTGCAAATAGCAACGGAGAACCCATGGTTTAGTACCTTCATCCAGATTGAGGAGCAGAGAATCTGCAGACAGCAGTGGAAAATATACAGGCAGGTCGAGACATTGGTAGGCTGAACCAAGTTGACTGTCATATTAGCGATAATGGGTGTGCTTGGAGCAAAATCCAATAAATAAGATGATCTCGAAACAGTGGCTATTGATCTGCATTTAGAGGACGAATATGTACTGTTGTGACAAATAAAAGTCTTGAGTTGAAGGAAACCAAACGTGTCTTGGATTCCTGTTTTCATGTTTTCGAGAACAAATTTGGTCTCAATAATCAATCTCTTAAAACCTATTTTTCGGTAGTCTTCTAGTTTCCTTGGCTGAAGTCAGGTGAAGACAAAACAAATATGTCTCAATATAAACAGTATGAGTTTAATGCAATTTGAAATTGATGTTGATTGGTACTTCAGTAATATCACTAGTAAGCTTTTAAGGAACTAGAGATTTTTAAAGGAAAGTCTCTAACTGGCCAAATGAGGAAATTTTTCTGCAGTGAATAATACGAACAAAAAAAGGGGTTTCATGTACAGCTCAGGTTAGTAGTGCTCGTGGAACTAAAACTGGCTAGGATGATGATGGACATTGCTCTAGTTTTACAGAGGTTCTTCTCATATCAGCAAAAGAGAATCTGATCATATTGCTATGCATTCCCAGATGAATGGACGAACGTCTTTTTATGAGCATAAGATATTATCATTGTTTACTTTGCTAATTCTCAGTGCACATTAAGTTGTAAATTAGTACAACAGTAGCGCTCATGTGTGTGTTACAAGGAACCTGAAATAAACAGAGCGGGTGTATGGAGATAGAATTACAGTCATCTGCTAACTTATAACTTATTTCAGCTGAGTATATTTTAGTTACTTAAACAATTAATTTAGATTTTGAAACATTTAGTTGTGCTTTCAAAGTGTTGTGTAGTTCTTAACAAGTGCTAATGTTACGATAGCTAAATGTCTAACAAACACACCAAACTAGTTTCATGGTTGTCAGTCCTAATTCACGGCTATGAAAGGCGTGCAGTCTCAGACACATTCAGTATCACCTACCGCATCAATGAAAGTCACCCATGATGGACAGTATGCAACTTTGAAATTCTGCTTTCATCTCAACAACCCTTCAACTGAGACCTATGCTGTGGTACAGGAGGCTTACTGGGATTCTGCTCTTCCTGACAGCACAGCTCAAAATTGGTTGCAATTGTTTAAACAGTCTATATCAAGGTGGAGTCAGACCTCCAGTTTCTCTTACAGAAAAAGCCATCAACATCACTACTGCCATTGTGAGGCAGAATCGATGAATAAACATAAGAATACTTCCTGAAATATATAATGTATCATCCAGTGCCACACATAGGATGATCACAGAATATTTACGCATGGGACGTGTTTTTGTCCGTTGGATACCAAGATTGCTGATCCTGAACAAGTTTGTATATACTTGAGTTGATTTTAGAGAACGATCCAGACTTTACTTCACAGGTGATGAAACATCAATTTGATCCTGAGAGCAAACAGCAAAGCTCGTTGTATAAATGTCCTTCTTCACCAACCCTCAAAGTATTTAAAGTGGTCGAATCTGCTGGGAAAGATATGAACATCTCATTTTTTGAAGTTCTACATCCACATGCACACACATCAGTAACTGGGAAATACAAAAGACATATTGTGAAAAATATAAAAGTCAGTATCATGTACCAAAAGCCACATATCGGCGAAACGGGCTGTTTGCTGTACCACAGTAATCCACAAAAGCATATTTCGCAAATTGTTCCTGAATGTCTTGCAAAAATCAGTGTGAAGTGCGTCCCTCACCACCCCCATTGTCCAGTTTAGATCTCACGTGACTTTTTTCCTATTCTCTAACCCGAAAAACTAGCTTCGTAGGTGGCATTATCCATCATCAGTAACAGTGGTGATTGCTGTAGAGGCGGTTCTTAAGAATGCATGTCTTGGCAGACTATTAAGAACACTGGAGAAGTGCTCCACATGCAAGGGGACTATTTTGAGTTGGAGAATCAAAATTGTGGGCTTGAAGAAAGTTGTCAACAAATTACGATAATTCTTTAACGAACAGCCTTTACTTTGAAGGTCCATTTTCCTTCCAAACTGGATTTTGTGCTCGAAATTACATATTTCTTTTGAGAACAAAGTTGGAATTTTTTAGATCTGTAGTTACACTTAGTGTAAAATAAACGTGTGTCTTGTACTCGATAAATGATAAGGAATTTTGCTTTCGAGGTATCGACTCGGATACTTTTCTTTTCCTTTGATTTTCTTTTGAGATGTTCGTCTCTGTAATCTTTGGTCGTGTTACGCATGTAAACAGATCAGATGCTCTCTAGTTTAGGTGATACAGCGCAGTAAAATCGAAAACACCTTCATCCTTCTTTTATAATGGGGTGCTTATGTTTGGTGTCTATGTTTGGTATGGATGCTGGGTGTGTTTTAAATTGCTTATTTTTATTATTGTTGGTGTTTTTAGTAGTTGATTATAGGATACGCAGTCTATAAACGTTTCAGAGAGCCCTGGTTCCAAACGGTGAATGCCTTAAAGAGTCATAATTCCGACAGTTAAATATTACAGCAGTTCATTCTGTACTTAATGCTGACTGTCCCCGAACATTTACAGTGAAAATCAATAGTTTTCAATCAGTATCACCGACTACAGTTTTTCTAATGTGGCATTATTTCACCCCACCTAAATTGGCCGTGAAATATTACTGTGAAACTTTGGATAGTGACAGATGACAAAATCAGATCGAAATGGTAATGAGCCATACGTAATTAAGATATCGGTGTTAAATTCACTGATGTCAAAATATCTACAACAACAATAGGTATAAATAATTACGTTCACATGCGTATTTTTTGACTCATTTGTAACTACACAGTCCAGTCACATCAATGGGACTAACGCCTATGTTCGATGCTAACAAGCAAATAATTATTCACAGACAGCACATGGTAGCGCTAGACGTGGAGAGTAAGGCTTGTCGGGGTATATGCAAAGCAGAGTGATTTATCTGATCTCCTAAATGGGAGGATCATTGGATTTCGGGTCAGAGGTGGAAGCATCTCCGAAATGGCTAAGTTTGTAAACTTGCATGGCACCATTGTTATAGCATACAATACATGGCAAAATGGCGCTATCCAGAACAAGCGCCATGGCAAATGTGGTGCGCCACAGGCCGTAGATGACAGATGTCAACGATGACAGAAGAGATGTGTAGAGGCGGATAGACGTGTAATTGTTGAGCAACGGACCACAAGGGGCTATCAGCTGTGTTTCCCCAGCGGCCGGCCGGTGTGGCTGAGCGGTTCTAGGCGCTTCAGTCTGGATCCACGCGACCGCTACGGTCACAGTTTCGAATCCTGCCTCGGGCATGGATGTGTGTTTTGTCTTTAGGTTAGTTAGGTTTAAGTAATTCTAAGGCGATTGATGACCTGAGATGTTATGTCCCATAGTGCTCAGAGCCATTTTTTCCCCAATGAATACTCAGCGAACGTTGTTGCTTATGCGCCTCCATAATAGGTGCCTCCTTCATGAAGTCGTGCAGGCTGCTGTTCATCAGCAACTAAGGCTGGAATTTTCATACTGCAGCTTGACGTCCACTGTGGCGGCCTTTTCAAATGAATCATGTTTTATGCTGTATTAAACAGGTGTCTGTTGGCGTGTATGATGTGAACTGTCTGAAAGCAAACACATAGTCGGAGGGAGCAGAGCTATGATCAGAGGAATGTTTCTGTGACTTTCCCTAGGTGATTTCGTCGTTCTGAAAGGCGCCATGGAGCAACACAAGTATGCATCTATCTCTAAGAACCAGGCTAATTTTCCTCTGCACGCTGACATCTACCAGGAAGACAATGAATGTATTACACAGCTTGCTGGATCTGCGTGGCGTTCGAAGTTTACTGTACTAATCCGGCCAACAAATTCCCAGGATTTAAATCCAATCGAGAATCTGTGAGATCATATCAATCGGGGCCCTTCACGTCATGGACTCTCAAGCGAGAAACCTAGTGCAGCTGCTCGCGGCACTGTGTCGGCGTGGTTTTACATCCCTGTCGGTACCTTCCAGATCCTCGATAACTCTCTCCCTTGCAATGTTTCGTGCTGAAAAATGCTTGTTAAGGTTGGTCACTTTAATGTGACTGAGTAGTTTATTAACTCACGGAAGTAGTACTGGGACACACATCTTGTGTGGGCGAGGGTTAGGGGCTGTCATTGTAATTCTTACTGTAAACATTAAACTTTTTATGTTCATTGCGTATATTTTTGGCTTGTAAAGGGCAGTGTGACATTTGACCAAAACTCGCATATGTGGAAAGTAATTCCAAGAATCTATCATGTCTTAATCTTACTGTGGTACAATAACAGAGCTTTGGACGATATCAAGTGCATCCATTTGTTGACAACGAAAGTCAATAAGTGCTTAAAGTAGGAGACGATTTTATTTACTGTTTCCAAGGTTTAATGGAATAGTATTTAACGCAAAACCTATCTTCATTAACTATTTCTTACTATTTGTTAACTACCTCACATAACCGATTGTTCGTTTTCAAAGGTTTATGGAGAGTACATTTTATACATTCTCATATTTCATTATAATTGCTATATAACATTCAGCAAAGTTCACAAGTGATACTGGAGCAGTCCACAAAAATTTTTTGTCGTCGGGAATGAAAATGTAATTGATAACTTTTTTTACATTGATCCATTTTACACAATTAACATGTTGTTTAAGCATTTTTAAGTATGTGTGTGTTTTGATGACTTATTTTATATGTGGATACAGAGCACATGTAATTTTAGGACAAGTAATCCTAGTCCTTCCGATGTATCTGAGCTGTTCCTTTTTAATGGTGGCTAAAATAATAGGCTCTAGTCGGATGGGCTACGAAGACTACAGTAGACGCATCATCTATTTCTTCCCACGAATTGGGCTAGTTCCACCAACGTGGGATTTAATTAACGGGGGACGTGGTCTGGTTTCATCATTCGCTAGGATTATGATGTCACTGATAAGACAGTGCCATCTTGATGACATCGTATGTTCAAGACATTGCCCCTCCCTTGTGCATGTGTGTAGGAAGCCCACACTGACACTTGCATTCAAATGCAAAGTGTCTCAGAATCCCTATAAGTCTACTACTGACTGACTGAAAAGAATATCTTATCAGGCTGGTGAAAAAATTTATCCTGCATGTGCCTAATTGATCCCAAAAATGTTCTGCTGTCTCCATTTCGCACCAAACATGCATTGATAAATGCCCAAGCTATTGGTGAAGAAGGGGCAGGCTAGAAGTAGTTTATTGAAACACTTCTGGTTGTTGCACCGTGTCATTGTACAAAATACGCTATTCATGTTGTTAGGCTGTTTAACAATTCCAAATGCCTCTCGTATTTTGCGTTGACGTGCCCACATAGAAACAGCGGCTATGAATTCCCGGGCCAGCCGGTGTGACCGAGCGGTTCTAGTCGCTACAGTCTGAAACCGCGCGACCGCTATTGTCCCAGGTTCGAATCGTGCCTCGGGCATGGATATGTGTGGTGTCCTTAGGTTAGTTAGGTTTAAGTCGTTCTATGTTCTAGGAGACTGATGACCTCAGATGTTAAGTCCCATAGTGCTCAGAGCCATTTATGAATACCCGGCATCCTGGCATTCCAGCGCAAAGGGCGGCAAGTGGTTGCGGAGCAGAAACAATGCCGGACACGGACGTAACAGCATAAACACGCATCCCAAACATGCACAAAGAAAACGTCCCCACCAGAAACCAAGCGCTGATTTTCAGACGGTCGCGTCATTGACAAGCCGGCTATCCCGCGAATAGCTCCTTTCCTACCCTCTCACTTTCGTCATGACTAGCCTTATTATGTTCTAAGGACGATAAATGTTGTCAAACATGACGTACCACCGCCGATAGTCTATAGTAAACGTAGGCAACCTTCCTCCTCTCATAGCACCTTTGCCCTGAAGAAAGATTTTGTTGTGCGCTGGAAACGTTGGTTTTATGTTATAATGAAAGTACTTTATACAATGACTCGGTACAACACCCAGAAGAATTTTAATAATCATGACACGATTCGTGGAAGCCTGCGTAGTTACATACACTACTGGGCATTAAAATTGCTACACCACGAAGATGACGTGCTACACACGCGAAATTTAACCGACAGCAAGAAGATGCTGTGATATGCAAATGATTAGCTTTTCAGAGCATTCATACAATGTTGGCACCGGTGGTGACACCTACAACGTGCCGACATGACGAAAGTTTCCAACCGATTTCTCATACACAAACAACAGTTGACCGTCGTTGCCTGGTGAAAAGTTGTTGTGATGCCTCGTGTGAGGAGCAGAAATGCGTACCATCACGCTTCCGACTTTGATAAAGATAGGATTGTGTGGCCTATCGCGGTTGCGGTTTATCGTATCGCGACATAGATGCTCGCATTGTTCGAGATCCAATGACTGTTAGCAGAATATGGAATCGGTGGGTTCAGGAGGGTAATACGGAATGCCATGCTGGATCCCAACGGCCTCGTATCACTAGCAGTCGAGATGACAGGCATCTTATCCGCATGGCTGTAACGGGTCGTGCAGCCACGTCTCGATCACTCAGACAACAGATGGGGACGTGTGAGAGACAAGAACCATCTGCACGAACTGTTAGACGACGTTTGCAGCAGTGTGGACTATCAGTTTGGAGACTATAGCTGCGGTTACCCTTGACCCAATTAGCGCTAAAATGTAATGACATGTCAGTTCTAGTACACTATATTTGTCCAATGAATACCCGTTTATCGTCTGCATTTCTTCTTGGTTTAGCTATTTTAATGTCCAGTAGTGTATTTGATAGTTTTTCCTAAACTAAGTAAAGCTAACATGGAGGAAGGAATTTTATCTTCACAAAAATTATGACATAAGTGACGTGAAATTTGAGAGGAAGCCAGATAAATGGATCAGACTGCTTTGCATTTGTGAAGGTAGTGAAAGGCTTTCTTCGCATGTTGTTGATGTTGTTGTTGTTGTTGTCCTCAGTCCTGAGACTGGTTTGATGCAGCTCTATATGCTACTCTGTCCTGTGGTAGCTTCTTCATCTCCCAGTACCTACTGCAACCTACATCGTTCTGAATCTGCTTAGTGTATTCATCTCTTGGTCTCCCTCTACGAGTTACACCCTCCACGCTGCCCTCCAATGCTAAATTTGTGATCCCTTGATGCCTCAGGACATGTCCTACCAACCGATCCCTTCTTCTAGTCAAGTTGTGCCACAAACGTCTCTTCTCCCCCATCCTATTCAATACCTCCTCATTAGTTACGTGATCTATCCACCTTATCTTCAGCATTCTTCTGTAGCACCACATTTCTAAAACTTCTATTCTCTTCTTGTCCAAACTAGTTATAGTCCATGTTTCACTTCCATACATGGCTACACTCCATACAAATACTTTCAGGAACGAGTTCCTGATACATAAATCTATATTCGATGTTAACAAATTTCTCTTCTTCAGAAACACTTTCCTTGCCATTGAAAGTCTACATTTTATATCCTGCTACTTCGACAATCATCAGTTATTTTACTTCCTAAATAGCAAAACTCCTTTACTACTTTAAGTGTCTCATTTCCTAATCTAATTCCCTCAGCATCACCCGATGTAATTTGACTACATTCCATTATCCTCGTTTTGCTTCTGTTGATGTTCATCTTATATCCTCCTTTCAAGACTCTGTCCATTCCGTTCAAATGCTCTTCCAGGTCCTTTGCTGTCTCTGACAGAATTATAATGTCAACGGCGAACCTCAAAGTTTTTGCTTCTTCTCCATGAATTTTAATACCTACTCCGAATTTTTCTTTTGTTTCCTTTACTACTTGCTCAATATACAGATTGAATAATATCGGGGAGAGGCTACAACCCTGTCTCACTCCTTTCCCAACCACTGCTTCCCTTTCATGCCCCTCGACTGTTATGACTGCCATCTGGTTTCTGTACAAATTGTAAATAGCCTTTCGCTCCCTGTATTTTACCTCTGCCACCTTCAGAATTTGAAAGAGAGTATTCCAGTCAACATTGTCAAAAGCTTTTTCCAAGTCTACAAACACTAGAAACGCAGGTTTGCCTTTTCTTAATCTTTCTTCTAAGATAAGTCGTAAGGTCAGTATTGCCTCACGGGTTCCAACATTTCTACGGAATCCAAACTGATCCTCCCCGAAGTCCGCATCTACCAGTTTTTCCATTCGTCTGTAAAGAATTCGCTTTAGTATTTTGCAGCTGTGACTTATTAAACTGATTGTTTCGCTAATTTTCACATCTGTCAGCATCTGCTTTCTTTGGGATTGGAATTATTATATTCTTTTTGAAATCTGAGGGTATTTCGACTGTCTCATACATCTTGCTCACCAGCTGATAGAGTTTTGTTATGACTGGCTCTCCTAAGGCCGTCAGTAGTTCTGATGGAATGTTGTCTACTCCCGGGGCCTTGTTTCGACTCAGGCCTTTCAGAGCTCTGTCAAACTCTTCACGCAGTATCTTATCTCCCATTTCGCCTTCATCTGCATCCTCTTCCATTTCCATAATATTGTCCTCAAGTACATCGCCCTTGTATAAATAAACCCTCTATATACTCCTTCCACCTTTCTGCCTTCCCTTCTTTGCTTAGAACTGGGTTGCCATCTGAGTTCTTGATATTCATACAAGTGGTTCTCTTCTCTCCAAAGGCCTGTTTCATTTTCCTGTAAGCAGTATCTATCTTACCTCAAGTGAGATAAGCTTCTACATCCTTACATTTGTCCTCTACCCATCGCTGCTTAGCCATTTTGCACTTCCTGTCGATCTCATTTTTGAGACGTTTGTATTCCTTTTTGCCTGCTTCGTTTACTGCACTTTTATATTTTCTCCTTTCATCAATTAAATTCAATATTTCTTCTGTTACCCAAGAATTTCTAGCAGCCCCCTACTGTGTTTCTTTCCCCCATTCCTGTCAATTGTTCCCTTATGCTCTCCTTGAAACTCTGTGCAACCTCTGGTTCTTTCAGCTTACCCAGATCCCATGTCCTTAATTTCCCACCTTTTTGCAGTTTCTTCAGTTTTTATCTACAGGTCATAACCAATAGATTGTGGTCAGAGTCCACATCTGCCCCTGGAAATGTCCTACAATTTAAAACCTGATTCCTACATCTCTGTATTACCATTATATAATCTATATGATACCTTTTCGTATCTCCAGGATTCTTCGATGTATACAACCAAGTGTTGATTATGATTAAGTTATGCTCTGTGCAAAATTCTACCAGACGGCTTCCTCTTTCATTTCTTAGCCCCAAACCATATTCACCCACAATGTTTCCTTCTTTCCCTTTTCCTACTGACAAATTCCAGTCACCCATGCCTATTAAATTTTCGTCTGCCTTCACTACCTGAATAATTTCTTTTATCTCATCATACATTTCATCAATTTCTTCATCATCTGCAGAGCTAGTTGGCATATAAACTTGTACTACTGTAGTAGGCATGGGCTTTGTGTCTATCTTGGTCACAATAATGCTTTCACTATGCTGTTCGTAGTAGCTTACCCGCATTCCTATTTTTTATTCATTATTAAACCTACTCCTGCATTACCCCTATTTGATTTTGTATTTATAACCCTGTATTCACCTGACCAGAAGTCTTGTTCCTCCTGACACCGAACTTCACTAATTCCCACTATATCTAACTTTAACCTATCCATTTCTCTTTTTAAATTTTCTAACCTACCTGGCCGATTAAGGGATCTGACATTCCACGCATCTTAGCATAAACAGAAAAATTCCAAATGTCTTGTTAAAACCCTTTTGAGGATATATAATGCCGTGGGTTACTGAATGTCTCTAAAACTACACTTCCTCCATTCAGACTTGTACTGTTTTCCTGAAAACCAAGGATTTGTTAGTGACGAACGGTGAAAGATTTCATGAAGACATTAGAACAAGGAAACCAGATACTAGGTTCAGTGGCATCCAGGCAATGATAAGCGACTGCTGTTATATTTGGAAGAAAATTGTAAAGCCAAATGAGAGAAAACTATGAAAAACTGTTTGATGTCATATAGAATTTTCTTGTTGCTTGATTGTTACTGTTCTTACAAAAAGACAAATGTCTGGAATTAGTTAAGAATATTTACTTCTTCAGTGTTTGTAATCAACAGTCATTTGTTCAGATTATTGTAAAGTTTTATTTAAAACACATAAATATTTTTGTAACTAAAATTCCGTACTTGTTGATCCATTTTAAACGACGTATTTCTAATCAAGACGTTAAAAGCACATAAGAAACAATTAGATCCGTGTATGTTACAGAAAAATATACTTCTGTTAACCAGTGTAATACAATAAATGTACTTATAATGTGCTAATCCCACTTGCAGACACTTTGTATTCTTCTCAAAGCCACGGTCCACATGTTTATATCCTCATCTCACTTCCTGTACGGCCTCTTGGGTAAAGTCCAGGAAAAGACAAGCAAGTATATAGTTCAGCCCATAATAGTACTATATAAAATTGGTAAAATAACTGGAAGTGAAATGTATGTTCCATTTTCAAAGTCAGTGTAACTACGATGTTGAATTGGAATGTACAGGCAAGTAAGCTGCTGCCTGCAGACACCCATTACAACTCATTCAAAATATTGATAGGTGTAGTAATTTTTTCATTCATTTGCGTGTTTTTCGAGCTTCAATAGGTTTTAATAAAAAAAAAGGTTCTTCTTCCCGTCGACATCGCAAAAGACAGTGAGCACACGAAGAGGGGACATCTGTTTTCTCTTCCATAGCCGCATGCTGCTCTCCACTGTATTTACCGTGGTGCGTATTACGCATTTCTTGAGCACGTTTCTTCTTTTTTTTTTTTTTTGTCAGGAAGGAATTTTCGGGAACGAGTCTGCAACGTCCGTTTAGCCGTTCCGCGTCGCAGAAGCGCGCGCGCCATGCCTTAAGCCAGTCCCGCGATGTTTTCCCCGGAAAAGAGCCGCGCGGAATGAATGTGCTTTACGAGCGGGAAAGCTTCCGCAATCTCTGCTCTGTCCTCTCTTCATAATACCGCCTTTCAGTTTCTTTACGGTGTTCCGAGCAGGCCGCCGCCCGCGAGATGGATTGCATTACATCGCGACACAGCCTCCGCCTGACGGATTATGCCGTCCCGCTAAAGGCTGCGGGCCAGTCACGCGTCTTCTCCCCCTGTTTCCGGAGGACTGAACTGCCTTTCGCGCGATTCCGGAAGGGAAAACAAATTTAACATTTCTCAGTAAAGTGAAGAAGAACGAAATTTTGTTGCTCAACGGCATCTAGGTCGTTAGGGACTAGTTCAGTGAGGAAGCGTAGAGGAGGATATATGCGACGTCCACACAGAGTGTTGGTACATCTTCTGTGGCTGCTGATAGATCACTACCAAGAGAGGTAGTCGGTGGTGGCACTCCTGGTTAAGGAGGTTTTAAGGTCCCATGGGCTACGTAGTCAACACCTTTGCCTTCAGAAAGCCAAAATATCTTTGATATTCCGCTCACCTACTAAAATGGCAATTTGTCTGGAAACGATGAAGGATGATCTACGGACATCTATGTAGTTAATCACTGTGGTAAAACCTATATAAGATAAAGCACAAGCACAGCACAAAAATGTTGCATCGAACGCCTACGGTCCATCTGCCTTCTCTCAGCCAAGTATCTGAAGTAACAGAACATTTATATTTTCACTGCCCTTACCATGGGTTACGGAAATTCTTGATGCGATCTTCCATCTGGCCGGCCGGTGTGGCCTTGCGGTTCTAGGCGCTTCAGTGTGGAACCACGTGACCGCTACGGTGTCAGGTTCGAATCCTGCCTCGGGCATGGATGTGTGTGATGTCCTTAGGGTAGTTAGGTTTATGTAGTTCTAAGTTCTAGGCGACTGACGACCTCAGAAGTTAAGTCGCATAGTGCTCAGAGCCATTTGAACCATCTTCCATCCATTACCAACAGACTAGCTCTTCTCGTGGAAGCTGACAGCCAGCTCCTATTGAGAGCTGTTACATACAGCCTGCCCAAAAGAAATGAACACTTCCATCTCGACATGGAAATGTCTCGTTTCACGTCAGCGCTGCAACAGAAATTTTAGTTGTGATTGTTCAGTACTTGCCATTCCAACATGTACCATTCATTTCAATACCTCACTAGCAATGTGATAAACACTGCGGATTTGATGAACTGGTGTTTACGTCTTTTTTTCTTTTTTTCTATTTTTAGACGCGCAAGTCTTATTTATGACTGGCACTATCAACAGTCATCTCACCCGTGACGCGTCTGTATTTTATTCCACAGGTTATCTGTAAATCTATCTGTAAATAGATACTGTTGACACTCAGAACTGGGCCACCGTCTGGCTGCATGGGTAACAGCCGAAATACCGGAAGCAGCAGTACAATGCCTGACAAGAAATAAGGAACACTCGGAAGACATGGTCTGATGTCAATGTAACTTCATATCTGTGCGTATCATTGGGGGGCGTGTAAATGATCAGAGGTGTAACTGTCAGTGGGAGCTGGAATGGCCACCAGAGTGTGGTTAGTGCTGTTCGTTATCAATGCTGTTACCCTCCCTGTTATGGGATATAAGGGGGCAGGAACAGAGAACGCGGGGAGTCGCGTACTGTAATCTGATCCACGAACGGTGGCGGTTCGCACTGGTTGAGGCACAGACGAGAATTGCATCGTTGCTGGTTCCAAGGTTATACGTGCTTTGTGCATAATGAAAGCGTATAATTTCCCGCTTAACACACCATCAATACACGACAACTGCCAACGTTTCGAATAAAAATTCACTAAATTACTTGCTATGACCACAATTAATGCTAACATGGGCTACCACATTCACAGCAGAGTTCTGAGAACACCATTGAGTTTTAATTGGCTGTGTCGTAGCCGACGAGCGGTTCTAGGCGCTACAGTCTGCAACCGCGCGACCGCTACAGCCCTTATTTTTCATGCTTCTCTGCTGGACGTTGTAACCGAGTGGTTCTAGGCACCTCAGTCTAACCGTGCTGCTGCTACGGTCGCAGGTTCGAATCCTGCCTCGGGCATAGATGTGTGTGGTGTCCTTAGGTTAGTTAGGTTTAAGTAGTTCTAAGTCTAGGGGACTGATGACCTCAGATGTTAAGTCCCACAGTGCTCAGAACCATTTGAACCATTTGTCGTAGCCGAAACTCGACCACATTGTGAGACAGGGTTATCAACACGTGACAGAGTTTGAAGGTGGCCTCATCGTGGGATCTCCATGTGGCACTTTTGTCGTATCGCACATTATTCATACTTGTGGGACATTCGAATGAGACAGTGATCCGATTTCTGTGTAGTCTTGCTTCCAATGTCAACTGGGACATCAGAATTGACTCCCTGGTTCCTTTATCTTTCCAAAAGCCAAACTGATCGTCATCTAAAACATCCTCAATTTTATTTTCCATTCTTCTGTACGTTATTCTTGTCAGCAACTTGTATTCATGAACTATTACGTTGACTGTGCGATGATTGTCGCACTTGTGAGCGCTTACTCTCTTCGGAATTGTGTGCATGATATTTTTCCGAAAGTGAATAGTCATTTTGTTGCCACTTCTCCCAAAGAGTTTAGAGATTCCGATGTAGTTTAATCCAACCCTTCTGTCTTATTTGATCTTAAGTCCGCCAAATCTCTCTAGAATTCTGATTCTAATACTGGATCCTGTATCTCCACTAAATCGACTCCTAGTTCTTCTGTCACATCGTACAGCCCTTACCCCTCACAGAGGCTTTCAATGTTCTCTTTCCACATATTCGCTCTTTTCTCTGTATTTATCAGTTGAATTCATACTGCAGTCCTAAAGTTAATACTCTTGCTTTTATATTCAAGGAAGGTTAATTCGTCTTTCCTATATGATGGGTCAGTCCGTCCGACAGTCATTATTCTTTCGGCTTTTTCACATATCTCATCCAGCCATTTCGTCTTAGACTCTGTGCATGTCCTATTTACTTCATTCCTCAGCGCCTTGTAATTGCGCATTAGTGATTATGCCTGAACCTCTTTTTTTTCGTCTTTTATAGATCAACCGAAGTATTTCTTCTGTTATCCACGGTTTCTTCATATTTACCTTCTTTGTACCTATGTTTTCCTTCCAACTTCTGTGATGGCCCTCTTTAAAGATGTTCATTCCTCATCAGTTGTACTGCCTACTTATTGCTGTATCTATAGCCTTAGAGAACTTCGAGCTTATCTCGTAATTCCTTAGTGCTTCCACACCACATTCCTTTGCATATTGTGTCTTCCTGACAAATCTAAACTTCAGCCTACCCTTCATCACTGCTACATTGTGATCTGAGTCCCTATCTGCTGCCGTGTACAGCTTAGAATCCACTAGCTGAGTTCGGATCTCTGTCTGACCATGATATAATCTAACTGAAACATTCCCGTATCACCCGGCATCTTCCAAGTATACATTCTCCTCTTGTGACTCTTGAACAGAGTATTCACTATTACAAACTGCAATTTACTACAGAACTGAATTAGTCTTTCTCCTCTCTCATTCCTTGTTCCAAGTCCATATTCACCTGTAACCATTTCTTATGTTCCTTCCTCTACAACTGCTCTAAACATTCATGGTGGTGTGTGTTCTATATCGTGTCTCCCTACCACTTTCGCGCAACGACGCTCTGAGCGTGTTTTTTAGGGAATTGACTAGTTTGAACCTGGGACCTGTTGCTGGTAAGGAGACGCCAGACCACACATGACATATAGAATTCAGAAGAGTTCAGTGAGACTAGCGATGATATAAACAAATACTAAATGATCGCAGCGTCAGCTCCATTGCACTCCCTGTAAAAGAATCTTAATACTAACTAAATTTAGTGGAAAGGGTTCAAGGCATTCCTATTTTTAGTTATCTGGTAAAATAACGTCGAAAAAGCAGTTAAGTTTACCATTGGAAATTTTATTCTACTCACAAAACATCGTTTATAAATCGCACTACTGATGTTTTAATACAGGATGGTAAAAACCAACTGCGTTCTACAAAAATGTGAACGAATATTCCCTGAATGGATTTCCAAGTTCTACAATCGATCGAAGGATGACCTATGCCATATCACATCTATAATCTAGGTTTAATTTAAGTTTCACAAAAGAGAAAACTATCAAAATTGTCTACAGTGACCATCAATTATCTTTAATTACTTATCTAACTTGTCGTAAATTACAGTGGCTGATGTGGCTTCTCAATAACTATATAAAAGAAAAATCATCGCGTTTCAGATCTGTTCTTCAAGTGGCAAATGTGAGCGCCATGAGTTTTAATTAACGATCGACACTAGTATTACGCAAAAAGGGGGTGTAACAGATGAGACTTCTGCAGTTATGAGTGAAGCCTTATGCGCTCAAAAATGCGGCATCGCTTGCGTTCTTTACGTTGTCGGTGTTTAGGCAGCGTCAGGGCGACAGCGGCGGGCGCACCAGCCATCCAGCTCGCTGTCTCGGAACTAACTCTCCTAACTTCTCCTTACTACAATTTACCGAAGTAGATTTAAAAAAGCTATCTGGCTGTGTTTTCATCTGACCAATCAGGGTCTCAATGTTAACCTTAAGCTCCGCCTACAAATATTCTGTCTATCCAATGAGAAACGTTATACTTTTCGTGGGGGGGGCAATGCTTTTAAAGTTTGCAACGTAACAGAGGCGCTAAAAAGTGTCACGCTAAAACCTGCAGCTGGTGTGGTCCTTTTAGCGTTATCGTAAGATCTATACTGTTCTTCTGGAGGGCTCTATCTTTTAACATGGGCTGGGGGTGGTCCTTGACGAAACAGAGATGCGAAAAAGTCTCACCCTAAAACGTGAGGTAGTCTTGGAGGTAGGCTGGCGACGTGGGTGTCCAGTCCGTCCTTTATCGTAGGGCCTTCTAGCTTAACACGGTTCTGCTCTCGGCTTCTGTTCTCGTTTCTCCCCTCGTAACTGCATCGGTCTCTCGGTGGGAAGGTACTACATGCATTTAGGTATTCGTGTGTTAGTCTGTGGTATTCCATTTGCTCACTCGTTACTCGTATTACTTTGGTTAATTTAATGTCACGATTTATTCGGAGCTATGTGACATACTACTGGATTTGCTTATCATGTCAGGGTTTTCATGGAAGGTGTTGGATTTGCCTGACACCTTACAGTGCATTCCACTTCCCCCATAACTAGCAAATTTTCATATCTCTTTAGGTACTGTATTTCCTTTTCAATATCTTTAAATACTTTCTCTATCCCTTTATCTTTAGCTGGCTACGTCGGCATGTACTCCTGAACACTCGCTGTTAGTGTTAGTTTGCTGTCGATTCTGATAAGAACAACTCTAACACTGAACTGTTCGTAGTAACACACTTTCTGCCCTACTTTCATATTTCGTAACTAACACTACTCCAGTTGCAATATGGTCTGCTGTTTTAATATTTCCCTACACCCATCTCATGAGAAATCCTTGTCTTCTTTCATTTCACTGACCACTAGTATATCTAGACTGAGCTGTTAGCATTCACCTTTTCACGTGCCCTGAACATCTGTCCGCTTTCCGTCCTCTTTAACAAGGCCGTTGGCAGAATGAGGGTCATCTCTTATACTGGAAATCTTCGGCCACCAATGCTGATTATGAATCAAAATCTAAATGGTGGCGGGTTCCGAACCCGGAAGCGAAAAGGTTTTCAGTTGCAGGCGAAGACGCTACCCATCCACCACGAGTAGACGCTGGAAGTACAGCCCACGACGTAGCTTGGGGAGCGTAGACGTAGATATACATCGCTCCAAATATTAATCCCAGATATTTTGGAATCATGACTGATTACACTGACCTTTGTATAGGATACTTTAGTCTGTGTTCGCACAATCCATTTTTTTTTCCTTTTGATTTCCAGAGTCAACTATCAGTTTCTGCACCAAGGACTGATTTCTTTGCACATGAGCTGGTGGTGCGGAAATCATAGGAGACTCGCTCGTCTTCTTTAAATGTGAAAATATCAACAACCATAAAGGAAATTTGTGTATCTTCCTCTTAACATGCACCGTGTTCCAAAGTCTTTGCATCAAACTTCCAGCGGTGAGAGATCATGTCATGGGGAACAACTTTTGTTGTAGATAGCATTTCCGCTGACGATTCCCAGCGACGCTTGGCGTCATTTGGCACTGACCGGCCCTGGGACGACGGGGTTTCACGGAACTGGTACGTACTACTGACCAGGTGTGCCACGTACTGCTAGGGAATTGGTAGACTGGTTTGAACAGGAAAATCTTAAGAATGTGCTCATATAAGCGGAGAAAGTTATTTTGGAAGTGCATCAGGAACTTTAATTTTGTTGGGCCTACCCCTTTAATACGGAGCAGATAACTGGATACACGCAACACAGAAGGCAAATGCACGCCACAAATGCTTACGCTGTGCCGCCTCTCAAGCTCATAACCAGTAGAAGAGGATGCCTAGCGCCAGAGGACTCAGAAATCCTTTTGTCTCTGACAGAAGTGGTTCGCCAAGACGTAAACTATCGTCCCTATACTTTTGATGCAAACACTTTGAAACATCGCGTACTTGTTATTACGTGTCAAATCCGTCTTCAATGACCTCGATGTCGACATCAAGTTAAACTATACTACATCTACATCTACATCTACATGACTACTCTGCAATTCACATTTAAGTGCTTGGCACAGGGTTCATCGAACCACAATCATACTATCTCTCTACTATTCCACTCCCGAACAGCGAGCGGGAAAAACGAACACCTAAACCTTTCTGTTCGAGCTCTGATTTCTCTTATTTTATTTTTATGATCATTCCTACCTATGTAGGTTGGGCTCAACAAAATATTTTCGCATTCGGAAGAGAAAGTTGGTGACTGAAATTTCGTAAAAAGCTCTCGCCGCGACGAAAAACGTCTATGCTGTAATGACTTCCATCCCAACTCGTGTATCATATCTGCCACACTCTCTCCCCTATAACGCGATAATACAAAACGAGCTGCCCTTCTTTGCACCCTCTCGATGTCCTCCGTCAATCCCACCTGGTAAGGATCCCACACCGCGCAGCAATATTCTAACAGAGGACGAACGAGTGTAGTGTAAGCTGTCTCTTTAGTGGACTTGTTGCATCTTCTAAGTGTCCTGCCAATGAAACGCAACCTTTGGCTCGCCTTCCCGACAATATTATCTATGTGGTCCTTCCAACTGAAGTTGTTCGTAATTTTAACACCCAGGTACTTAGTTGAATTGACAGCCTTGAGAATTGTACTATTTATCGAGTAATCGAATTCCAACGGATTTCTTTTGGAACTCATGTGGATCATCTCACACTTTTCGTTATTTAGCGTCAACTGCCACCTGACACACCATACAGCAATCTCTTCTAAATCGCTTTGCAGCTGATACTGGTCTTCGGATGACCTTACTAGACGGTAAATTACAGCATCATCTGCGAACAACCTAAGAGAACTGCTCAGATTGTCACCCAGGTCATTTATATAGATCAGGAACAGTAGAGGTCCCATGACGCTTCCCTGGGGAACACCTGATATCACTTCAGTTTTACTCGATGATTTGCCGTCTATTACTACGAACTGCGACCTTCCTGACAGGAAATCACGAATCCAGTCGCACAACTGAGACGATACCCCATAGCTCCGCAGCTTGATTAGAAGTCGCTTGTGAGGAACGGTGTCAAAAGCTTTCCGGAAATCTAGAAATACGGAATCAACTTGAGATCCCCTGTCGATAGCGGCCATTACTTCGTGCGAATAAAGAGCCAGCTGCGTTGCACAAGAGCGATGTTTTCTGAAGCCATGCTGATTTCGTATCAACAGATCGTTCCCTTCGAGGTGATTCATAATGTTTGAATACAGTATATGCTCCAAAACCCTACTGCAAACCGACGTCAATGATATAGGTCTGTAGTTAAATGGATTACTCCTACTACCCTTCTTGAACACTGGTGCGACCTGCGCAATTTTCCAATCTGTAGGTACAGATCTATCGGTGAGCGAGCGATTGTATATGAGTGCTAAGTAGGGAGCTATAGTATCAGCGTAATCTGAAAGGAACCTAATCGGTATACAATCTGGACCTGAAGACTTGCCCGTATCAAGCGATTTGAGTTGCTTCGCAAGCCCTAAGGTATCTACTTCTAAGAAACTCATGCTAGCAGATGTTCGTGTTTCAAATTCTGGAATATTCCATTCGTCTTCCCTGGTGAAGGAATTTCGGAAAACTGCGTTCTTCCTTCCTTCCATATCAAATAGTGTAGAGGCGCCCCTCGATTAATCTCAGATTTACTTCAAAATTCACGTTCATGATTGCTATACTGTAGAAGAAAGATACAGAAATCACTGGATTACGAATTTAATATTTAATACTTTGTGTATTAGATCCTCTTAAATAGGGTTACTTCATAATGTTTTTGGACATATCTGAAGTGCTACATTTCTGCGAATAGTTGTTTTAAATATTTATAACGTTTTCAAAGGGACGAATGACTTACTTTACGCACATTCTGTAAGTTTTGTGATATTTGAGTCACAGTTTTTCCTTCTTAGTGATTTGAAAAACAGACAGTCAATTTTATCGTGTGTAACTTCCGGTTAATTTTTAATTTTCTCCTCTTCCATAGCTGGTTTCAGAAGCTCGTGTTTTGTGATACCGTGAATAGAAAAAAACCATATCACACTAACGACGAATGCTACTTTCGCTCCTATTGGTGTTCCTCCGTAGAAAACGACTAAGCTGTGCTTAGGAACTCTTCAGTTTGGCCGCATATCTGTTCGGATGTCGAAACCCTGCGTTTACCCCTTTTAGAGACGGAAGGCACGGATGGATTGGACAATGATGGAGGCAAAAAAATCGGTCATGTCTTTTGAAAGGAATAATCACAGTATTTTCCTTAATTGATTTAAGGAAACGACAGAAAACAAAGCCGGCAGCACGTCATGACTGACCTTTAAGCCAAACTTCTACCGGGGTCAGGGTCGTGTATGCTAACGACTGGCTCATCTCCCTCGGTGTCATCCATCACTAGTAAGCCGTGTGAATTTACTGACTGATCGTTAGTCCTTCACCACAAACGAAAAGAGCGTGAAGTGTACAGAAGGGAACTATAAGCCAGCACTTGTGAATAAAAGCAGACAGATACTTAGGTTTGAATTATGGAGATTTTGCGGGTTACGGTCTTCGATTGTATCAGAGAGAAGTATGGTTCAAATGACTCTAAGCACTATGGTACTTAACATCTGAGGTCATCAGTTCCCTAGACTCAGAACTACTTAAACCTAACTAACCTAAGGACGTCTCATACATCCCTGTCAGAGGCAGGATTCGAACCTGCGACCGTAGCAGCAGCGCGGTTAGACTGAGGTGCCTAGAACCATTCGATCACAACGTCCAGCAGAGAAGCATGAAAAATAAGGGCTGGAGGAGGCCATGCTCCCTAATAGCACCACACCATTGTAGTGGAATTGAAGTTCCTGCTTGAGGAATCTCGAACCGACAGTCTTCCTCCTACGTCTTGTTACCTTGATACAGCTCCATGCGGTCCGTTTCTGCTCCTCAAAGAGGAAGAAACCATCCGGATTTCGTGGATTTCAGTGTGTGGAGTACCTAATCGATTACCCAAAGGAAGTCTATTGTCAATCCCGTGCGAAATGGTTTGAAGAGATGAAGTAGGATGTAAACGAGAGAGTGCTTAGATAAAGTGTGAAAATTTCGAAAGGTGATGCTGAACGTAAGCTCTCAAAGTGTTCTTTATAAATGAAAGAACTACAAAGAAATATTTAAACCACAGTCCGATGACTAGTTATATACAGTTTTTCGTTCTACTCTGTAGAGTGCGAGTCTATGCATCCCTGAATATCTACTGTAGCATACGATAATGCAGTGCCTGAGTTTTCAGGAGTAAGATGCCATGTTCCTTCCGACATGCATGCTATACGCGTGACATCCGGGTATGATTACCGGTCCGGCACGAATTTCCAACGTCGTCATTCCATTACAAAGCTGTTGGTTGTCCATAATCGCAACTGCGAATACATTTCATGCTCTACTGTAGCGTGCATCCACTTGAATCTGCTTACTGTAATCGGACCATGGTTTCCAATTAGGTTGTGTACAAATGTTCTTTTCCGCCAGATTCAATCCACTACCGATACCTCTTCATTAATTAATCGATGTAGCCATATGATCTTCAACATTATTCTGTAATACCACATTTGAAAAATCTCTCTTCTCTTGTCTGTATCGCTTGTCATCTAAGTTTTATTTCCATGTAAGGGTACTTTGTAACCACTTATAAAGGCACACTCGGATGTTGGCGTCAAAAAGAAGACTTCAAGGTGAATATTGCATTAAATTCAGTTTGATGGACGGGGAAACAGAAAAAGAGAGATGCGTCCACGGATTTTGTAACATGTACGTCAAAGGTTATTTGTACATTGAGAAGGAAGTGGAGCAGTAGAAAAGCAGGAGAATGTCGTCGCATAAAGATGCAAAAGGAGATATTTAACGGTATGAGCTGTAGAAGTGGAATAAATATGGCATGGCTTTACCCCACAAGAAATACCGCTTTGTTTTTACGCTATCGCTGCTGCCAGCGTGTGGCTTATCAGGACCAGTGTCGGCGCGATGGATCCGACGCAGCTGGTTGTGAGCTAGCGCTAGAGGTGGGAGAGTGGGAGAGAGGAGAGGGGAGGGGAATGGGGGAGGAAGAGGGAGCAATGCAGTTCGTGAGGCCTCAGCTCCCATCCTATAAATCAGCGTAGCTCTCACTTTCTCTCTCCCTTCCTCTCTCTCTCTCTCTCTCTCGCTCTCTCTCTCCCACAACGCACATTCCATCAGCAAAGCTCCAAAAATATGGCACTATATTTTATTTCATTCCCGTACATACACGCACACACACACACACACACACACAGACACACTCGCACGCGCGCTCACACAAGGGATAAGCAAACGCAGCATATACCATGGATGCCGAAACAGCAGACATTTCATGTTTCCATTTCAGGAGCTGCTATCGACTTGGTCGCATCAAAAGTCTTGCGCTCAGGGCTCTCACATCATTCAAAAATGAGCAGAATAACACAGAATAAAAAAACAACGCAGAAGCTCCAGTCGAGCACGGTAAGCATTTTGCCACGGTTCTGTGTTTTTATATCGCGTCCCGTCGCTTCTCCTGCGCCAGTGCTGCCGTCGCGCTCACGTATCTGCAGTTGCTGCGAGCTCTGACTTTTATGCCAACTGCAGCGGAATATCTCCGGTATCTAGGAATCTTATTATACCGTACAGACGTGTGTGTAATTCCCTTATACAGTTCAGTGTATTTCTGTATTTCTTCCATAACAACATGAAATACCAGAAAATGTTCCATGCATAAGTGCACCTAATACACTGCGTTTTTGTGTTCTATATTTCAAAAAGGCTGTACGACGTGAAAATTATTTAAACCAACAAACTCTGAGAGTTTACACTGGATATCAAAACAAATATTTTTCTCTACTGTCATATTTCTCCGTGCGGATTTTACAAACGTCGAACAACAACACCTGCCCATACATTCACGTATAACCTCGCTTGATGATGGCAGTTAAATGTGGTAGGTAGATTGCACTCAGTCCAGTTTTCTCTGGATGAAAATTAATTATACCATCAAACTCTGAGAGGTTGAATGGGACATCGAAAACACTTTTCCTAATGTGCTTTCCTGTGCCACACCGTTTTATGTAAACATCAGATCTTACAGTAATAATAAGCGTATGGCATTGGTTGCCGGGAGACCCCTCGCGGGCCGGTCCTTTAACGTCACTACGGCGACTTGCGAGTGAATGAGGATGAAATGACGATGAAAGACACACAACACATAGTCATCTCGAGGCAGAGAAAAATCCCTGACCCTGCCGGGAATCGAACCCGGGACCCCGTGCGTGGGAAGCCAGAACTTTACCACAAGACCACTAGCCGCGGACAAATCTTACAGTAAAAAAAAGGTAACACAGAATACTTTCAATTTTTTGTTACCATTAACACAATACAATTAACTTAATTACAGTAGAGGTTCACAAGTGCCGCCATTGACTTTAAACACAGGTTACACCGACGGGACATGTTCTGTTTAACATGGTGAAACACTATGAGAGAGTCCAAATTTATCCTGCTGCTGCTGCTATCCAGGCTATGATACACGACTAGCTCTGCCAATCGACTTTACTAGAAACTGTCGATTCAAGTATCGGAACACAGGACGTCTGAAGTATGGCGGCGCCCCATCATCCTCGAACAACAACACCTGCCCACACATTCACGTATAACCTCGCTTGATGATGGCAATTAAATGTGGCAGGTAGATTGCACTCAGTCCACACATATGAAATGTGGATGTTGAAGACCACATTGCTGCGTAGTAAGTGACAACCACAGCAATGCTCTCACTGCAAGTGCGTCTCTTCATTAGTAAACAAGTACTGTCCTGGATCAAGACGTATAACGGAAAGTAAAGACGAAACAGCTAATACAACTGAAGAGTGAAGTATTCCTTCTATTAGTGTAACAGGAACGTTTAAACAAGAACTCAATCCCTTCAACTGGAGACTGAATACACCATCTGCAGGATTAATTAATGCTCTTAGGAAATCATGACATTAGAGAAGATATTGGTTTGTCGTTTTAACTAATTTTCACCCTGTATATGATTTCAAAATACGCCATATGTTCGAAACGACTGTCACATATTATTATTGCAGGAGAAATATTAATTAAAACTAAACAAAAAAGACACAGACTAGAAAATATAGTTCTGGAAACACAAACTTTTTGATATATTGATATAGGGGTCATTTTGTCATATGTTAGGCCCCTGTGTGTAGGACACGTTCATGTGATAATACCCTTTTTCTTGTACATCTTCAGCTCTCTACTGTGAACATTCACGATGACATCTAAACACAACATGATCACCCGGATATAGCCGTGTGTATGGGTTACTTCCTCGTTGTACATGGGTGCAGTATGCCCCACTGACTTTCAGTATCCTTGTAGCCAAAAATTGTAAGCATTAACTTCGAGTGAACGAGAATGCCGTCTTACTAGACATTTTCGACTAAACCAGGCCATCAAAAAAGTTTCAATCGTACAAAGGGCACAAAATATTAATCACTCACAACCTGTAACAAACTATACGTGTTGTGTCTCTGCTGTCTTCACACAATAACGTGAGGCGGATCACTGCTGTCAGCTGCAGCGGGACATTCGCTGAATCAGTGGCAACGAGTGAAAAATTCGAAACCGGGATCTCCTGCTTACTAGGCAAGTGCATTAACCAGTCGACATCTTTCTTTTTCTTTTTTTTAATCTCATTTTGTTCGTTATTGTTCGTTGCAATTGTTCGTGGCGGACGTCCTCTGCCGCCCATTGAAGTTCGTTATTGATCCATTTACTCAGTTTTTTTTTATTAGAGAGGGCAGCTAACCCTCTGACCGAACACGCTGAGCTACCGTGCCGGCAACGTCTGCTACACTGCTTTACCACAGAAGTGAAGAACGCCTTGGTACGCCTCACGCACGATCTACATTCCCACGGAGCTCCACCTTATCGCAGTTCCTGTCCATTATAATACCGCTTGCTACTCAGAGATTCCCACAGGAGGTCAGACGTATTTGTACAACCGCGCTCAAGAAGGTGGATCCATTGTCTAGCTACCCGTATCGATTATAAACAATAACGTGTTAATGGAGTGCGCAAAATGTATAGTGCTGAGTGTCCATCACCAACAACGTTACTAAAGGCAACGATATCTCGCTTAATTCATGTCCAGACCATTTACATCTCAGTATATTTCATATAAGAAAAAGACTCCGTGCTAGTACCCATTCGGATCTCCGGGAGAGAGCTGCCAAGAGTGGGACGAAAACGACAAAAAGGATTGAATATCCAACAAAAAAGGAACATTCTACAAGTCGGAGCGTGGAATGTCAGAGGTTAGGACCTGCTGGAGGTGCAAAAAGTCTGAAAAGAGAGAGGTAAAAACTCAATACAGTTGTACGACGCTCAGTGCTTTGAAGTGGAAAGAAGATAAAGATGTCTGGTCACACTAACACAAACTAATATCAGAGGCAGCAGAAAAGGGTATAACGGGAGTGGAATTTGTTGGAAATCTGGAGGTACAGTTGGGACTGAGTTACTGCTAGCAGTTCAGTGATATGCTTGTCCTCATCAGAACTTACGGCAGACTAACAACAATACTCGCAGGCAGAAGATGAAAAAACAGAGCAAACATATGAAATGTTGAAAGGGTAATGCAGCACGTGAATTGAGACAATAATCTAATAATCGTGAGGGACTCTATTGGGGACAGAAGAAAGAGTTACGGTAGAATATGCGCTTAGAAGTAGGATTAAAACAGGAAAATAAGCGAGTGCTACTCCACATTTCACTTAGTAAAATAATAAACTGTCCAAAAATCACAATAAGGTGAGGTATATTAGTAAAACAGCCGGAGAAAGGGTAAGATTTCCAGTGGTTTACGTCATAGTCAGCTAGAGAATCAGAAACTAGATTGTAAAGCGTATGTAGGGGCATTTAAATACTCGGTTCACAATTTAAGCGAGATGATTATACCAACAAATTCTGGGAATCGAAAACACTTTTTCTAACGTCTTTTCCTGTGAAACATAGTTTTATGAGAATATCAAATCTTACAGTAAACAAAACGTGACACAGACTACTTTTAATTCGTTGTTACCAAGAGACAACATTAACACAATACAATTAGTTCGGTTACAATAGAGGTTCACAAGTTGTAAACACAGGTTACACCGACGGGACCTGTTCTGTCTAACATGGTCAAAGACTATACCGGGCTGTGATACACGACTAGCTCTGCCAGTCGACTTTACTACAAACTGTCGATTCAACTCCCGGCGCGCAGGACGACTGAAATATGCTGGAAGGTAGAATCTTCTGGACGAACCACTGTCGAAAGAAATGGGATGCTGAGGTACTAAGTTAGTTAGAGATGAATTTTAAATTCTCGAATGCGGTACATACTGCGGTTACGAATACCGCTGCATGCAGTTCAGTTAACGAGGAGGGGACATTTCTAAAATGGGTGATCACACTTAAGACAAAAATAAGTACATGGTAACTATCAAGAAACCTTACGTAACAGATGAAATACTTCAACTGATTGACGAAAAAAGGAAGTACACAAATAAAGTGATGTCATTCGCTCAGGAATGAGATGAATACAAAATTAAATCAAAACAAACTTCAGTGAAAGTAAAAGCGAAGTCATCAACATTAGGAGTCCTTTATTAAGTGCAAGGGAGAGAGTTTGGCATCAATGTAAGTCACTGGGCCGATAAGTCAGATATTATTACTAGTTATGAATGTATTTTATTCTAATTTTGAATTGATCATAGCTGCTCTACATTCTGACCATTTCTTTTTCGCAATGAAATTGTATGATTCTTCAAAACTTCATTCCGATGAAGATTACCTTAATAGGCGTCGAAACCTACGTAAATTATACCAAATAGTTATTTGCAACAGGTTGGCTGTAAAATTCCATATATAAAATCCTCATAGAAGTATTATCCACACTGTGTCGAAGAGGCCAAGGGAAAATATGTGCGAGAAGTGTCCCCACTTACCACAGCAGGTATTCAACCTTACAGGCAAGAATAACGTACAGAAGAATGGAAGAGAAAATGAGGTTATGTTGGATGGCAATGAATTTGGTTTCAGAAATGATAAAAAGACCAAATTCCAAGGAAGACAGGAGTAAGCTATAGGGAAAGATGGTTAATATGCAATACATAGTCGACAGTTGTGGCTGATCAGTTCTAGGTGCTTCAGTCCGGAACCGCGCTGTTGCTACGGTCGCACGTTTGAATCCTGCCTCGGACATGGATGTGTGTGATGTCCTTAGGTCAGTTAGGTTTAAGTAGTTCTAAGTCTAGGGTACTAATGACCTCAGATGTTAAGTCCCACAGTGCTCAGAACCATTCGAACCATTTTGATGCTCTTCTAAAATAGCTTCCTCCGCTTATATGAGCACATTCTTAAGATTTTCCTGTTCAAAATCAGTCTACCAATTCACGAGGCCATTCGAACTCGGATTACAAAGCTTGTAAGACTGGGCTGCATTCTTTCGCCTTTACTGTTCAATCTATACTTCGAAGAAGTTATGATGAAAAAAAAAGAGCTTATTAAAATTCATGGTGAAAGGACATCAATGATAGGATCAACTGACGACATTTCTTTCCTCTGTGAAAGAGAAGAACGCTTACAGGGCCTGTTTAATGAAATTAACAGTCTAATGAGAAAGGAATATGAGTCCGAAAAATGACAAATGTAGTAGGAAGTAACAGAAACGAGAACAGCGAGTGAGTCAAGTAAGCTAATATCAAAACTAGTGATCACAAAATAGTCGAAACTAATGAATTGCGCTACCTTGGGAACAAATTAATCCATGATATATGACGCATGGTGTATATAAGAAGTAGAATAGCATAGGGTAAAAGAGCATTCTTGGGAAAGAGAGTTATACTGTTGTTAAACAAAGGCTCAATTTGAGGAATAAATTTCTGAGAATGTACGTTTGAGGCATAGCATTGTGTGGTAGTGAAACATGGACTATAGGAAAACTGGTACAGAAGAGAATCGAGGTGTGTGAGATGCTATGCTACAAAAGAATGTTGAAAAGTAGGCGAATAAATACGTTAAGAAATGAAGAAGTTCTCCACAGAAAAGGCGAAGACAGGATGATAGGATATGTGTTACGACATCAAGCAATAACTTTCTTGTGCGACCCCAATAACAGCATTATAAGAAACGTACGATACGAGTGGATATCGATCTTTTCAGCCTGATTATAATTTCCATGTATACACATTCATAAAAAAATACTCAAATATTTATATTTTGCTCATTTAAAGTAGTGTTGAAACATTTCACTTGAACTGATTATTAATTGTTTCGAAATTGTAACATTAGGTACTATCGAAAATTGTTTAAACTTTTTGAGCTCTATGTGAGGTCGCTGTGAGGGAGGTATAGAGACTTGGAGGAAATGTGCTGTAAAATGCGCGATGCGACCCTCTTGACAGAAGAGTGGTTGCAAAGGGACTTCATATTGTTTTGCAGTACTGCAGAAGGTACAATTATTATGTGTTAATAGTTCTGAGTGTGGGAATACTGAAGAATATATCCACTTCAAAGTTCAGAAACTACATTTATTGGATTACCATCGCAAGTTAGCAAATAACTATTCTTGCACGTTTTAATATTTCTCAGTACAAAGACGACTTGGGAACAGAAAAATACTCGATGGAATAGAGCGAGACCAACTACCAACTAACAAGATAAGTACTGATTTATAGCTACAAATGTTAAGTGGGACTAAATTCAAACTAACTACAAAATAACAGTCAACCTCTTGTTAGGAGGCAGATCAATGAACAGGCAGTATTGAAGTGTACATTACAGGGCAAAAATTGTTGACGAAAACAGGGACTGGACTACAACGAACAAGTAACTGGGGACGCAGGATGCGAGTTCAATTCTGATATAAATGGGTTGTTGCAAGAGAGGAATTCCTGGAAGGTCGCATCAAACCAGTCTGAAAAGAGGAAAAAAAGAAAAGGAACCACAGACAAGTTTTGACGTTGCAGAAGATTATGAAAGGAAGAATTAAGAAAAATCAAGACACATTCATCGGATTTGCCTACTATGAAAAAGCGTTCAGAAATGTCAAATGTGTTGCAGGGTTGGGGGGGTCGAACCTGGGACGCCAGATGGCGGAGCTAAAGACCTACCATGCCGTATTTCTTCAGGAGGCCGAGCAAGTTCAGTAGCGTCGAGGGGCAATTCAGAGTGATACAGCAGTATTCGGTAGCATTTCTTATTCAGCTAATTTACATATTCGATTGGTGCAGCGCAGTGTCAGGGTGTCGCCCACAACACTGTCTCGCGAGTCCAGCCAGATCAGTAGATTCCTGGTACGCTGACGCCACTGCTCCATTATCAAGACTGCTCTGCTGGAAGTCAGCCGCACTCTCCCCGATCACTGCCTGCCTATGCGTCGCGTCTTGTGCCGCTCTATTGCCCGCGTTTCCAGAGAGTGCTACAGTCCATGGTCCTCACCGCCCTCAGCCCTGTCTGGCCTGCTCTGTCCGAGGGGGACGAAGGTGAATGTAGTGGTCACCCGTGGCTCTTGGGCTGTCACTGCTCCCAGGACAGGACGGAACTCAAATCTGTGCCCTCCTGAATGCAGTGCTGCAACTTGCCGCTAATGGTGCTTGAAGGATGGCAACACCCACGACCGTCCCTGGCACTGTTGCAGCAACGCTGCGCCTCCTGAAACGTATGTCTCTCCATGACCCTGGTACACCAGGTCGGAAGCGAACCGGGTCCATAGACTGGAGTGGAACCAAGCCCCTCTTGGACCCGCTGCAGACCGCTGTTACTGCCCTCTTTCAGGCATATTGTGCGATCTCCAGTTTGCAGGCTTCTTATAACATTGCTGCCAGACTGACCGCTGTAAGCGTAGACCAGCAAAGGTCCATCCAAACACTTGACTTACCTGACACTCTCTTCTCCTCTAGCTAAAATTGCCCATCTATTTGTGCTGGTTTTCCCTCGCTTCTAATGTAGTGTCAGAGAAAGACAGAAACTATGGCAGGGATAAATTCCCACACGTCAGCCACTTACAAAACGCCGTCCTGGCTCTGGCCTAGTGCCCCGCCTCATACATTGCAATAACTTCAAGCAGTGTTTCCTAAACACTAGTGTATTATCCTCTGTTATTACGTGATGCTTCGTAATCGGTGTTTCCGGTAGCCTACCCTCCGTCCCAAAAAATCGTTAAATGTCAACAACAATTCCTCCAACGCGACCTTGTCGTCTCCCTGCTAATTCTGTAATTTTCCCCTAAATTTCGCTGCATCGACGTTTTACTAATTGCTCGCCTCTAAATCCTTCCTATCAATGTCATCTTCATCAAAAATCCCAAATGTGGCCAATAACACCCTTTCGACAAGCTGAAATCTGCTCTGCCAAATTTATCTATACTTACAGGAACTCTATAATCTCCTTCCACATAACTTGCGTGAGCTAAACTCCTCCGTACAAAACAATGTGTATCATCCAACTCCTCATTACTCGAGAGTGGCTTCACGTCTCCTTTGGCAAGTCGGTATTTATAGAAACCCAAGCTACCTTCCTTGTACCTGCCGGTATGTTATCCTTCTGATCGACCTTTAATGAATACGGTCACAGTTTAGCTGCCATCACCTCCATGTTAAGTGGGCCTTACGACATTCGTCCACTTGCAACCGTTTTCCGCATGCAAAAGATTGTTCCACTTTATTATCTCCCATCCTACGTAATCTATAACATGGTGGCTCAAGTCCTCTCCTGGTAACCAGATCTAGACTAATAACAGACATTTGAGCTCCCACGTCAACCAGAAACCTTTGTTCCCTCACGTTCACCAAGCCTAATAAGCAACATTCCGCTTGTGCACCTACAAGAACATTACCTAATTTGACTGGGACTGCTCTCCGTAGGTTGAAGCAGTCCCGTTCTCTTTTAACGGCTGCTGCCGCCGGGATCCCCCCTGCTATTACTCCTGCAGTTCACTGCTCCTTGACCCATTTTCCCACATGTGTAACATCGCGACTGACGCTAACATTGCCTCGTAATGTGCCCTACCTGGCCACAACCAAAACACTTAATTTCCGCTGCCAGGACTCTATGCTCCACCCTTTGCTTCGTAACATAATCTACCTCCTCAAAGTATGTGACAATCCTTAGAGCAGCCGGAAGATCACTAGGATTCTCCATTGTCACCCAACGTGACATCTCTGGCAGTATTCCCAGCAAATACACATTTAACGCCCTGTTCTCGGCCCCTTGTAACAGCACTTTCTAGTCTCCCCATTCTGTAACAGTTCGGACGTTTGTGCATTCAGTTTTAGAATCCTGTCTGAGAAAACCTCCACAGTCTCGTTTCTCCTCATAACTAACGCACATAATTTTTCACGAAAAAACTTGGTACTATTCTGTTTTTGGTACCTATGGCGTAACCCAGCCTCAAGTTTTGAAAACGTCCCCAAATTGTTCGACGTTTCATAGCACAATATGTTCGACTTGGCATCCCCTATCAAGGGTAACTTCTCCACTCTCAACATAACAACATCCGAACACCCATTGGTCTCAGCCATTGTCATAATGTCATTAAAGAATACCGTCACATCTTCCATTGCTTTATCCGAAAAGGGGTCAATCAATGCCGCGATTGCCGAGTCAAATGATCTATGACACTCCACGACTTGTAATTTACGTTCAGCCAATGTCCCTTCCCCTATTCGGAATGCCTCAAATCTCCCTGCTAATTCTCCACATTTTTCTTTGTCACTTATCCTCGCCTCTGACAATACCCGAATTTGCTCTGCTGGAGCGGCTACACCTTCCACTGTAGTCACTGCCGCAAGCTCCGCTGCTTGTCGTGTTTCCACCATTCTTGCTTATAGCTCCACAGTTGCCATTAATTTCACTCTGCTACTCCTTAAACTTAATTCTTGCGGCGAATCATCGCCCATCTACATTCTGAACAATTGTGCGCCAAATGACCAAATCTCTTACAAATAAAACAATTCTTTGTCACCCATTTTGTACACAGTAATTCGTGGCATGACAGGCTACAAAAATTAGATCGCTTAGGCGCTATGCTATCAAGTCCCCCATCTTCCCTGAATCCAGATAAATCTACAGGCTCTTCTGGCCTCACAAAATACACTTTTAAATAGTCCATCCTAACGAAGGAATGACACGTAAACCATTAACGTCACTCACCCTTCCACATCGTGCTCATGTGCAGTTTAACAGTCCTGCTTTTCTCCCTATACTGGTATGGACGAACACCTCCCAAATGACCAAACGACAAGACGTAACAAGAAGTGCACGACCACCCATCACGAATGCAACCAAACTCCTCAACAACCCCTCTACACAGGCACACCTCAAGCCTACTTGCTCGACATAAGATGTCGGAGTGCAAATCGGGTACCAGCGCTGTATCCGGCACTACTTCTGACATCACTGTTTTGGATTAGGGAGTCAAACCTGGGACTCCAGATGGCAGAGTTGAAGCTATCACCCACCACGCCATATTTCGTCAAGCTCAAGAGCGTCGAGGGGCAGTGCAGAGTGATTCCGGAGACTTCTACAGTCCCTGGTCCTCGCCGCCCTCTGCCCTGTTTGGCCTGCTCTGTCCCACCATGGAAGGAAGGTGGATGTACTGGTCAACCATGACCTTCGGGCTGCCACTGTTCCCAGGACAGGACAGGACTCGAACCCGCACCCTGCTGGATGTGGTGCCACAACTTGCCGTTAATAGTGCTTGCCGGATGGCAAGACCCGCTACCATCCCTGGCACTGTTGCAGTGCCACTGCAACTCCAGCAGCATACACCTTACCGGGGCCCTGGTACACCAGGTGGGAAGTGAACATGGCCCATAGACTGGAGTGGAGCCGAGACCATCCTGGACCCACTGCAGAGTGCTGTCAGTGCCCTCTTTCAGGCAGACGGTGTGATCTCCAAGTTACAGGCTGCCATTCCGTCCCGCCCCGGTGTTGTGTCCCCGGATGCAGAACATAGCCTGAACAAGTACATAGAAACTGAGTACAAGTTTATGTAGAATACTTATAACATTGCTGTGAGTCTGGCCCCTATAAGCATACACAAGCACAGGTCCGTACCGACGCATGACTGACCTCGCACCACCTCCTCTAGCTAAAAATGCCTGTCTATTTATACTGTTTTTCCCCTCACTTGTGATGTAGTGTCAGAGAGAGATAGAAACTATGGCAGAGATAAATTCCCACATGTCAGCCACTTACAAATCGCCCTCCTGGCTGTGGTCTAGTGCCCCACCTCATACGCTGCAATAACCTCAAGCAACGCTGCAGTTCCCTACCTCTTTGCTGTTCCACTCAAAACAAATTGTGCCTGTAATACTGCTGTCGCAGCCCCATGTCCGCGAGTGCCATGTTTACCTTGCCTGGCCTGCTGGCTGTCATCTGTTACCACACTCTTACAGAGGCCCCAGATTTCATCGCCAATCACTGAATTTTCCTAAAATTTCCCTTTCCCTCCACTAGGACTGACACTATCGCAGCAAATGGGTCAAGACGATCAAGATTGTGAGGAAATTAACTGAAACAATAGCGAAAGACGAGTAATATACAATATACACAAGAACCATGATGAGAAAATAAGAATGGAAGACCAAGAACTAAGTACTCGGATATAAGAGGGTGTAACACCGTGATACTCGATGCACGTGGTGTCATTTCAAAGGCAAAACTGCAGCAAATAAGTGCTGTGAAAGGGAATTTAGTACCTTGTTTTGCAGAGCAATTCCGGAAACACAACACACATATCTTGTAAACACATACATACCGTTCAGACACTAGCGCCACCATACAACAAACGATGACCGACATCCGGAGTATCTATGGTGAATATTAAAAACCAATGAGTATGGTGGCATAAATTCTGTTCGTCTATTATTTGACAGGGGAGAGAGCAGGATGTCAGGTAGGATTTCACCAAAAATCTCCTATCAGTATTTATATAGTTATTTACGAGGTAAATTTCAGCTGCTTCCCCCTTAGGTTATATGGGCTTCTGAAGGTCCACAAGGAAAGACTTCCTCTTAGGCTAGTTGTAATTAACATTGGTGCCCCGACGTATCCTGTAGCAAAACAGTTTGCGACTCTGTTGAGCCCAATAGTAGGTCGGTGTGAACATCGCATTAAGAACTCGGTGAATTGCTTACGTATATTAGATTGAATGTGTTTGAATGACACTGATATTCTGTTAACTTTTGAAGTGGTCTCTATCTTCACTCGTCTTCCTCAATTTCGTTTCCGTTAAATCAGCTTACGTTTGGTGGGCAATTAACATATATATTTCAACATATGTTGACTTCCACTTACTTTTTATTCAGACTCAATGGAATTATAGACATTGGCTGCCGGTGGGTATTGACTTATATCAATGAGACAAGCTTAATATTTACGCCCCACAGGCATTCGAACCCTGACCTCCTGCTTACTAGGTAGCTGCGCTGACCACTACGCTCTCCAGACGCGGTGGTCACCAGACTACAGTAGCACGCACCTGGTCAGACCATAAGGTCCATCTATTCTGTTATTGTAGAACATTCTGTTGACCCCATCATCATCTGGAATATAGCAACACGGAGATTCTGGCATGCACTTTCAGCTACTGGGATCGTATTATGAAGGAAGCAGTAGAAATCAAATTCGCAACTAACCTTATAAATAGTCATGGACGGTTTTTCCATATATCCAACTTAGAATCCTCTGCCTCCCTCGTCAGAAACGGAGGAACATAGTTTTCGTCACCTTACCCGTAGGTTATTCATTTTCAGAATCAATACTTCTGCCGTCGGTCGTCTTTGGTTATGTATTGGAGATAGTGATTACAGGGTGTGTGTACTATCTTTTCGTAATTGCGTTGCAAACCGAAGTACTAAATTGCTTTGCACAGAGCTTGCTTTCTGCAGTTTTGCCTCGAAAATGACAGAGTGTGCACCTATCGAAAAATCAGTCGTTGCTGACGACGTCAACCGCGAAGATTATTGAAAATTTTTTACGCCGGGAGAAACTCACGTCTTGTAGTGCGGTATTAGTTTTATCGGTATGCATTAATGAGAAAATTAAAAGCTAATGAATACGTAACACTCTAACAGGAGGTGCGTAGCACTGCAGTCATCTCTAAAAGTTGTCCTTCATACAGTCTTAGCGACAACAGTACCGATGCATGAATTCCACTGTCAGAGATTTCAGAACGATTTCCCCTTATAACAGTCTGCCGACTCGATCATTTCCGGACCAAGACCCTGAAGTGGCTATTCAACTGGATTAGTACATTTATATATTTATTGTATTTATTTGGTGACCTTAACACACGTGTAAATTTAGTTGTGTTGTCCAAATGAAGGATTGTTAACTGATTTTTACTTCCTAGAATATTACGTGGGAATGAAAATATTACAGTATTATAATTAGCCTCGGCGTATTTGATCTTTAAAAAGCGTGGACTCAAAAATTTACTGTGGGCCCACACAACACTGAAGAATACTCCTCATACCATTTTATTCAGGCTGCGGTAGTCGAGTCCTGGCTCTCGGACTAAGCTGAAAAGTAAAATCTTAAAAATAATGTTGCTCTCCGCCTGCTGTGAAAATTTTTTTCTTAAATGTTAAAGTGAGCGATCTCTGCGCTTCCGCTGTGATTTCGCTTTTTTTTTTAGATTGACTCGTAATGGCGTCCGTTAAAGCAGCGGCCGCTATTATTGTGGAGCTATAAACGTCTTAAGAAAAATGAAACCAATACAAGAAACATGACAGAGGGCT
This sequence comes from Schistocerca gregaria, assembly GCF_023897955.1. Taxonomy (NCBI): domain Eukaryota; kingdom Metazoa; phylum Arthropoda; class Insecta; order Orthoptera; family Acrididae; genus Schistocerca; species Schistocerca gregaria. The sequence continues at coordinate 513,810,193 of NC_064920.1, forward strand.
CAATGTACATTGAAATAACTCAAACAGAAATTTTCAAGTACTATATTAATAAGGTTAACAACATAAAAGCTTACAATTCTTGCGTGCAGCAGGATGTCTTTTTCTTAACACCAGAAACAAGCGAAGAAAGAGGAAGTGAAGAACAATCTAGTAGCGCTCTTCTCCCTAATTAACATCATAGAGATTATTACATTTTAAGTGTTTATTCCTTGATATTAAGATTAAAATTTAATATTTGCAATAAAACATGGATATTTTCCACCACCAATGTTTCTTGCATTGGTTTAAATTTTCTTAAGACGTTTATAGCTCCACAATAATAGCGGCCGCTGCTTTAACGGAGGCCATTACGCGTCAATCTAAAAATAAGCAAAATCACAGCGGAAGCGCAGAGATCGCGTCCACAGCACTCGCACACTTTGTAAAGTCATTACAATTCACACTTTAGTAACAATTTAACAATTTCAACATATCTTCGAGATTACAAGCTCTTTTTATTTCCATTTACATTCGTAGTCATTTAGACAAAATATGAAATCACACAGTATTTAAACAAGATAAATATTACATACACAGGTAGTGATATTACAATGAATAAATCTTCTGTGGCTTCTTTTTGTAAAACAATGTATCTAAATTGCTGTACCAAGGTCGTATCTTACTTAGACATTTTGCATTTCAGATTGCACTCTTATATGGGATGGTCTAATATTTCGAAAATTCCCAGGTATTGTGACCATTCGCTCCCCATATGGTCAAGGCCTGAGGGATACCCCGGAAGAAAACCAAGGCGGAGGGATAGACTGACCCATTTTCATAGTTATTGAACTATTAATTATGCAAGATCTCGATAATACACTACGATGTGTTTGATTTCTGCCATGATATTGATGACTGTGAAGTTCTGTATGACAAATTGTTCATTCGTTGCGGAAAAAGCTGTTCTGCGTCGTGTTGTTGAGGCTGATTCGTGGCGGTGTTGGCTGGAGCTGGCTGGTGGCCGTTGGAGGCGGAGAGGTCTACGCCCGCTTCAGAACTCATGACATGTTTAATATTGACACGCAGTTTTTCTTGCAGTTCGTTAGGCACCTGTAAACATAGGAGCTTACACTTTGAGCCTAATTTAGCGTCTTAGACGTCAAAAAATACATAGATAACAGTAAGGGCTAAGTGTTTGTAAAGTCTGGGAGACAAGTGGGCAAAAATTGCAGATATGGCGTGGGACTCACCACAGACAGAACGAAAATTCAATAGTGTTGACTAAAATCTGTTGGAGACATTTTGTATGTATACAAAACATACATTCGTGTACACCTCTCAATTTAGTTTCGAGAGTGACACTTTATTGCACACGTCGCACTCACAGGCACATTTTAGCATCCAATGACGAGTACGTTACTATTTAGCGCGCATCCGTTTTGCGCAGCTGCGTTCACTGTATTTCAAACAGTCCGCGCATAGCGGAGCAAATGCGTATTGTTAGTCTAAAGGAAAGTACAGCCTGTTTCCAAGATTTGCCCCTGTGCTACATTTGAGTTAAAGTTTCCACACACACACACTTTGTCGTGCACGATACTGTCGTCTTCCGTATCTTTTCACTATATAACGTTCAATTTCTGCACTTCACCGTCTACAATAAAGAGTTTAACTTTGACAGTTTGACACAGTTCAAGGTTAATTGTCTCGGCTAGTAAATTCAGCACTGACATTTTTAAGTTCAAGTCAGAGTGTTTTTCATTTCACTCAGGGTTTCACAGTTCTTCTCTTTACAAATACAGATCATATTTATGTTTTGCATACATACAAAATGTCTCCAACAGATTTTAGACAACACTATTGTATTTTCGTCCTATCTGTGCTATCTGTGGTGAGTCCCATGTCATGTCTTCAATTTTTGCCCACTTGTCTCCCAGAGCCAGGCTCCAATTCTTTTTTTTTTTTTTTTTTTTTTTTTTTTTTTTTGCCGTCTAATATGTTAACTTGGGCTCAAAGTGCAAGCTTCTATGTTTAGAGCTGCCTAACGAATTGCAAGAAAGAATCTTAGTAATTTCAATCATGATTGCATTTTTAGATGCGTATTTTAAATGCGTAATTTCGTGCGACCGTGACACATGAGGCATCCTTGGTGTCAGCGCACCTTACTCTCATGTTCGCCTTTAAAATCAGTGCTCACACATCACCCATTTTAAAAAATATATATATATGTCCTAAGGACATAATATACAAAATTTATGTCTACTTACTTACTCACTAACAAGAAATACTTTTTTCTACACACTAATGGAAAATTCAAATGAAAATTCTTTCAGCAATCTGTGCTGTCATTCACGCTTGAATAACTCTTTAGAATATACACAAACTTATGTCATACATTACATGTTTAAACATTTGAAATAATTTCAACAGCAGTATTGCTCTGCTCTTGGTACAATTACTCACATAAACTAACTTTTAATGCATTGTTTCTTCTACATATAACTATTTAAATAGTCTGTCTTCACACTAGGAAAAATACAAGTTTAATCTACTATTACATATGAAGGTACTGTTCTACTGAACAAATCTTTTAAAATCTTTGTACGTATATAGTCCTTTGATTTACTGCCTCGTTTTTGGACTGTGGGACTGTGCAGTTGTCTTGACAAAAAGTGCTATGAGACACTAATTGTCTAAGAACACATTCTTTTATGTAATTAGCAACTCAGTCGGTTTGTAAGTAGGCTGTTTAGGTTTTCTTATTGGTAACGCCACATAGCGCTCGGTATGAAAAAATCACTGGCTGTGCCGTGTGCAGTCTGTGTTTAGTTTGCATTGTTGTCTGCCATTGTAGTGTTGAGCTGCGGCAGCTGGATGCTAACAGCGCGCAGCGTTGCGCAGTTGGAGGTGAGCCGCCAGCAGTGGTGGACGTGGAGAGAGAGATGGCGGAGATTTGAAATTTGTAAGAATTGGTGTCATGAACTGATATATATATTATGACTATTAAGGTAAATACATTGTTTGTTCTCTATTAAAATCTTTCATTTGCTAACTGTGCCTCTGTAGTTAGTGACTTCCGTAGTTTGAATCTTTTAGTTAGCTGGCGGTAGTGGCGCTCGCTGTATTGCAGTAGTTCGAGTAACGAAGATTTTTGTGAGGTAAGTGATTTGTGAAACATATAGGTTAACGTTAGTCAGGGCCATTCTTTTGTAGGGATTATTGAAAGTCAGATTGCGTTGCGCTAAAAACTATTGTGTGTCAGTTTAAGCATAGTCTTGTATAATTGTTCTAAGGGGACGTTTCAGGTTCCTTTTGTTGCGCAGGAGACAAATATTCCGATTTTAACACTTTACTATTTATGAGTTCCCTTTTTTCCGTTGTTCTCATTTGTAAATTCATTGTAATATTGTTTTGGTTCACATAAGCCTGCGTCGAAAAGCATAACTTGTAAACTTTCGTAATTTACTCCAAAGCTTCGGAAATACTTGCCGTGTTTTTCTTGGGTGCGTGACATTGGCAAGACGATTCGCTTACTCATGTTTAATAGATTTAGTTCTCCACAGAGGTCGATTATTTGGTCCCTCTGGCGTAGGAACTCTGTCCCCATGATTCAATCAACCGTCAACCCTTTAACTAATAGGAACTAGCTCTTTATGGCTTCATTTCCTACTCTGAACGCAACTTCCAACTGGTGCCTTGTTACTTGAGACTGTGCGCCGATTGCGCCTATAGATCGACAATTTTTAACTGGTAAGACAGGTATATTGTTATTTCGACTTAGGTGCTTATACAATTATAGACTCAGGATGTTCGCCGACGTACCTGTGTGCAGTATTACCTGGATCGGAACGCCGTAGATATTTGCTTGTAATACGGCCTGCACGACATCTTTATTGATTTGTTGACACTTCTCAGGAACGTTCATTAATTCATTCTCAATGTTAACTCCATTATTGTACCTCAGCATTTTTAGATTTGCGTCTTTTATGTGGAATGTGTCCTCAAAACACCCTCTCACAGCCAGCAATGAAGACCAGATAGTGACTGGTTTTAGTTTGACGCGTCGATTACAGCGGATTGACAGTTGTCGGTCACCTCCACTATCCTCACGTTAAGATTTTGATTATTCTTGCGATTGTGAGTCGGCTGTTTTGACTCCCCTGTGGTGCAGTTTGGTAAGCCGTATTATTTTGATATTGTTGTTGTTGTTGTAACCAGCAGTCATATTCGGAGGGTAGTTGGAAATCTGTGCCCATTCTGGCCCCTTGTGAGGTTGCCACTGCGCTGGTTGTTCATTGTGCTCTCGCCCTTGAGTACGGTTACTCCGCCACTGCGGGTTACCGTTACCATTGTATCCGTGGTCCATGCGCCCATCGCGACGTCTTTTCCTACATTGATTCGTATACCCATTACCATTATTCGACCCTCGATTCAGTTGGGTCCATTTGTTACGGTTACCATTACCATTAGGTGTTTGGTTAATACTGTTGCAGTTGATTTCAGCTTTTTGCCTGAATGATTAAATTTACCTTCGCTTTGCATGTCTTCGATAAGCAAATCTACTTAGTCAACAACCTACCTACGCTGTTCAAGGTCATATTCTGGAACATTAATGAAGAACTTTTTTATGTCACTAGGTAATTTCATTTTAATTAGCCTTGTTATGTCTCGATCAGACATTGGTTCATCCCAGTATTCAGTCTTACTAATAGACTTTTCAACATACTTGCGGAGGGCTCCCAGTCTTGGATTGAACATCGCAGAACTGTACTACTCTTTCCTTAATCTTTCCCTTTGTATAATTGGACTACAACTTTTGTAGAAATGCGCACTCAAATGTGCTGCATGGTATGGCATCTCTCGGATGCTTCCGTTGCCCAGAGGGTCGCATCACCTTGTATTAGTGATACAATGAATTGAATTCTTTCCCTTTCCGTCCATCCCCGTGGAAAAATATTACGGAAACTTTTTAAGGAATACCATGGGGTGCACGGTACACTTTGCGTTGTTGAAGGGTTGAGGCTGCCTATGTTTAATCACTTTATCCTCTTTATATTACAGTGAATTACCACTGCCCACTTGCATCCTTATATCAGGCGGTGAACAGTAAGGCATTCCGCGCTGCGAATTGCTGTTTTCAACCGGTGGTGCATGCGCGTAATCGCTCTGCACATTGTTTACGTTATTACTGTTCCCAAGCCATGAATCTAACTGGCTACCGGTCTTCGACAGTCGGCTTGCTTTTCCAGTTCGGTTATTCTCCGAGCGACATCTCTTTGCCAAGCGGGTAACTGCGCTGATACACGCGACACTAGCTGAACTAATTCTGCTTGAATTGCGACAGCGCTGACGTCGGTTTTCGAGCTCAGATCCACTGTCGCTTGTTCAACAGCTGATTTTACGCTTACTGCAATAGTTGATAAGATTTCGCTATACTTTACAGATAGCCATTTGGGCGTCTAGATGTTTTCTTATGTTCTGACGTGCCTCAAGCTCAACATTTTCGACACGACTTGCCAAGTTTTGAACTTCGTCTTTAAGACTAGTGTGAGCTATTTGTAAATTTTACATCTAACTAGTTAAGTTTTGGACTAGGTCTGGTATTTCTTTGCATGCGCTACGCATTTCCACAATTCGGAATGTATGCTACTCAGTTGTTTCTCGAAAATTTGTTCTTTCTTCGAGTATCTGATCGAGCCTTCGCGAAAATTCTGTGTAGGGGTCGGGAAAGGTGAAAACACCGTTGTTCGGCCCATCTTACGACTAAAAAAAAAAAAAAGCTCACATGGCTCTGAGCACTATGGGACTTAACTTCTGAAGTCATCAGTCCCCTAGAACATAGAACGACTTAAGCCTAACTAACCTAAGGACATCACTCACATCCGTGCCCGAGGCAGGATTCGAACCTGCGACCGTAGGGGTCGCTAGGCTCCAGACTGTAGCGCCTAAACCCGCACGGCCGGCTCTTACCACTGCACTCGCTCCCCTGCACATGCAGTGGAGTTATAGGTATCACCTGTTCATTACTCTGTGGTGCAGTACCTGGTATCCACAGAGCCTCGCCCGCTGCTTCGGAAAGTATGTTTTTCGATTCGGTGGCATGGAATTCATTTACATTCTGGACATTGTTTTCTACTTCCATATCTAGCAAATGGTGCTCGTCAGATGCAGGGAGCTTTGCCTCACCTACTTTACCCATCATAGATTTAATTTGGGACAACTAAAAGTTCAAACACTAACACAAATGTGCATATATCCCTTCCAAAATAAAACACACAAATAAATAAAAAATTTAGTCAATAAACTGTTAGCACTGCTCGTGTGCGTATGGCCTTGATATTTCGCACAAAATATTCAGGATTCTTGCACATTAAACCTTAGCTTTTTGTTATATAGGTTTTGAAGTTTCAATTCCTTTCGTTTCCTTTTTCAATAACATCTTTTTTTTTTCTTTTGTCTCAGGGTGTTGGTTGTTGTGCATGAAAATTTTTTTTTACATAGACAATATCATACAATGGTTATGTAAGTACATAAATCATATACTTACACATACGCAAATTTTCATGCGCCGAAGTTGGGCGCCAAACGAAGTGCCTATTAAACTGGAGTACTAACTTTATTTATTTATTTCACTTATTTGGTAACTTTAAATTTAATTTTGTGGTCCAAATGAAAAACTAGTTAACTGATTTCTACCTTCTAGAATATTACGCGAGAAGGAAAATATTACAGTGTGATAATTAGCCTAGGCTTATTTGTTCTGTAAAGAGCGTGGACTCAAAAATTTACTATGCACCACACAACTCTCGAAGAATACTCCTCTTACCACCATATTCAGGCTGCCGTTGTCGAATCCTGGCTCTCGGCGTAAGCTGGAAAGTAAAATCTTGAAACTAATGTTGCTCTCCGCTGTGGCTCATTGCTGTGAGAAAATGTTTGGTAAATGTTAAAGCGGACGGCCTCTGCCCTTTCGCTATGATTTCGCTTTGTTAGATCGACGCCTAATGGTGTCCGCTGAAGCAGCGGATGTTATTATTGCGTAGCTGTAAGCGTCTTAAGAAAAATTAAACCAATGCGAGGAATATGACAGAGGGCTCACTGTACATTGAAATAACTCAAATAGAAAATTTCAGGTACCATACTGACAACGTTAACAGCATAAAGGTTTACATTTCTTTCGTGCAGCAAGATGTCTGCTTCTTAACACCAGAAAGACCCGATGGAAGAGGAGGAGAAGAACAATTCAGGAGCGTTCTTCTCCATTTTTAACGTCATAGAGATTATTGCATTTTAAGAGTTTACTCCGTGATACTAAGGTTAAAATTTAATATTTACAATAAAATATGGATATTTTCCACCGCCTATGCGGTCGGTGAAACACATAAGTTTCATGTACATTTAATTCGTCGTATAATATTTCTCGTTCCCAGTTTTTTTGTTTTACATATCTTTACGACACAATCGTCGCTGGGACGGCACAGACCCTTACGTCAAACTGATAAATGTACCCTTTTCTATCGTCCCTGAAAGTTTTTAGCTTCATCACGGAATCACCCTACAATTTCCTTTACAGCGTACATTCAGGCATAATTTATATTAGCAATACATCTGTCGCGATTTGCCACAGCGGTCACCAGTATTACTGTGGAGGAAACGGAGAGGCGAAACCAGAAAAGCTAACTGGTACGGATGACGAAACGGTAGAGGCCAAACGCTCCTCCTGCCAGTCCCAATGAGTGCAGTTCCATATAAAAAACTGCCCAAACGAGTAACCCGTTTGGAGCTGCTAAAGACTCCTGTTTCATTAAGCGGACCTATACTGATCACGTCGACGCTTTTAACAACTAATCTGTCAGGCCTGCTGTAAACACTAAACAGGTGGTTTCTAGTTTGCAGGTTCCTCTGCCGGAAGCTGAAGCCAGCAGTCTCCTAGACTCGGGAATGGTGAGCAAAGGTGAGAGCTGGAGGTCCCGACACCGGCCAAGGAGAAGTAGCGACAGTCAGCCCCACCTCTACAAACTCCATAAAGATGACAACCGTTAATGTTATTTAAACCAAATGCGAATACAAGAATCGCTTGGAGTGGGACACGAAGAAGGACGAGTACATTTTGGATAGTTGCATTATAGGGACGGAAATCTGTCCTTACCTCAGTGGATGGTGGAGGTACCAGCCTATTAAACCACATGTTTTTTGAACAGATTGTTCCCTCGAGATCATAGAAGAATCGAACCTAGGACGATCGATTTCCGACCAGTGATGCATTTTGGCGTTTCACCACTCTGCACTTATCACTGATAGCAATGTAATTTATGTAGGACTGGGACTTTTCGGGCATATTTTCTGCGCCTCTTTCAATTATAGTTATTTATACGTGAGGTAAAACATATACAGCTACTAAAATCGAGTTGATTAATTGAGATTTCCTTTTTTACGAAATTTTCTTCAAGCAGCCGACTTGAACACAGGCGTAAATACCATAGTATAAATAACAAGCTCATTTTTCAGCGTTAACCTTACGACAGGTATTTATTGACCACTCGCAAAGACTTAAGTTGGCTCACAGACCTTCCAATTACAGCACTACTTTAAAATGTCATACGTTGCGTTCGGAAGCTTAATAGTGGGTGGCAATTTCTCGTATTATGAAATACTCCACTAGTATTACTACTATCAGAAACTGGAGCATACATTTGAGTGCAAATTCTTTCATTTAGATATAGTAAATATCCACTTCAAATGACTGTCGAAATTTCTTCTACCACCATCATCCATTTCCTTAATTATTAGTTTTTGGCTTCGCGTCCTGTGCGCCGCTGTCCTTTCTTTGGTTATTACGTTACCTATTCCCCATATGTTTGTATCAGGTTCATGTACATATTTTGTAATTTCTGAGATACCTGTGTTTATCTTTCCGTCCTGTAGAGACGTTGATGACTGCCGTAAAGCGGAAACAGGTAGTCTCTTAAAATAAATTAAAACGTGACCACTGCTGAGAATTATTACGTTTAAAAACATCGGGGGTATAACGTAAATGACGGCCTAGAGACTAAGTAACGTTTAATATGGAGCGTTCGTCTGAGCTGCGCGGCACGGCTTTCTGCGACTGTTGCCGTTGGCTGACAAACGAGCAGACAGAGAGGGCGTGGCCGCGTGGTCAGCGGCAGGCCGCAGCGCCGTGCGCTTGTCGTTGATTAGTGTGCGTCGCGATCAGCGCCCGAGTCTGCTGCTGGCAGCCGGCAGGCGGCAGTCAATAGGCGTCAAAGTCCGGCCCGCGCCACGTCACGGCACGGCCCTGCCCTCAGCTGTCCGCCCCGCTGCCTAACCAGACAGGGGCGCCCTGCACGGGAACACCTGCTACGGTACCGGCATGTGCAAGATGGAGACGACGTGTCTACGAGAGAGGCTGAAGGAATAAATCATGAATACCTTAGATATACGTAAATTGAAGAAACAATGTTTCATCCCTATTTTCTATATCCTGGCACCACTTGTAATGAATTTGATTGAAACTTATTTTTTTGAACCTGTTAGACAAGTGATAATGGAATCACCAAAAATTTAAGATTTTAAAAAAATGTTCATGATTTTCAGGACCGCTGGTTTTGATGACATACAAGCAAGCATTAGAAAGAAAATGAAAATGTAAAAAAGTTCTTTCTTTGTGAAGTAAGCTATACAAAATAAATCTTATTAGGCGGCATCATTCATACTCTGATTGTACTTTAAGAAAAGACGTAAACTGTGACAATTTTATTTCTGTTGATACTCGAGAAAAGGTTGTTCTCCTATGTTAGACAGAGGAAAACTGAGCATCCTTGGCTCTTTATTTTGGTTTGCAATAAGTGGTCCTACAACTCATGCTATTTTCCAACCCAGCCATTTTTTGCCAAACGGGCTACAGCAGGTAACGGTGATTCTGAGGAATGCCTCTTAGAAATTATCTTCATCTTCTTATTCAGAATGTTACTCCACTAGCCACTTAACAAATGTTCTGCAATTTTTAGATTGAAATCAAGATACTGCATGATATTTTTCTTTGACTCGTTGTTCTTAATTCGGTCAACCCTGTATTGGATGCAGTTATTTGTAGTTCCCAAGTCTGTGAAGTGAAAAACAGTTCTTATAATCCACTTTCTGGTTCTGCTGTAGATCCTATAAAAATATGTAACCTGTCAGTAAGGTCTATAAGACCCACATTTTAATTTGGCAGTCGGTTACTGCTGGACGATCAACGTGGGTCTATCACGCGGCTTTCTTCAAAAATCTTTTACATTGAGCCATAGGCTGCTCCCAATTTTCCCAGATGCAGATATGGTTGGTTTATGGACACACCATTTTACAATATAAATTAGACTTTTGCTGTCTGCTATCACATGCATTGTGTCGGGCATTTATGACCTCATTATTGTTCTTGTCCATAGAAAAAAATAATAATAAGGCAGATAATGCCATTTGGCAACAATCACAACAAGAAATATACTGGAAATTGGCATCACTAATATTGCCTATGAGGCTAGGTTAGGTTAGGTCTCCAAAATGTGACACCAAGTCCCAGCGTTAACTAGTGGACATCACTATTTTAACAATTATTGAAGAAATATGCAGTACTATCAAAACCTGTTACTCAGCAAAGTCACAAAAACAACACTTATAGCTATTGTCTACAGTAGGTACATATTGTCATGAAATAAGATTCCAAAAATACACAGTCCTAAAGAAGTACTCGCTTGCCATAGTAACAGGTCGTAAATAAAGCTGACACTTGGCGTCAATTGATCGTACTGACACTTACCCCCCCCCCCCCTCCCCTTCCAGATAACGCACCATACTGTCCACTCAAATGAAACACAGATAACAGATATTTCGAGAGACAATTAGAAAATTGAGAATCTTTTATAGCAGGGCAGGTCTCAGGAGAATTTGTCCCTGAGACGATGTCTCATCATTCTCTCCGTACGGGAGTAATTTTTGGCCAGGTTAACTGAAAACTCTTCCAGCTAAAATTATTGGTTGTTACGAAGACTGCTGTGTCCGCTGGAGAGGCTCTTTGGTTTGGAGGACTGCAGGATCACAACGATGCGTTTCTGGAAGGCGGTTGGCAGTTAGGACCAGCCACGTAATAACAACATCTGGAGAGTTGCCTCAGAATTCGCTTGTAAGGCAGACATTTCTTTTCAGGAACTGCCCTTTATTGAGGCAACATAACTGTGTTTACTCTGGTGTTTTCTTACCACCAGTGTCAGTCAGCTCACTTTTGTAGTACCAGTCAATACACAAAGTCTGCCTAGTTATTGTCCATGGCAGAGAACCTCGTTGTCGGCACCTTGCTGGCTAAAATTGGCCTTATCGAGTAGTGAGACTTTTTGAAAACTGAATACGATGTTTATTATTCGCTAGACTTAAATGACCTATGTGACTAATGCTATAAGAAGACAACCACCTGCCACCATCTGCATAGTACAGAGAGATTCCTAGACTAAATAACACGATTTCATGCTTTGCTGCTCATCCTCAATGCTAGAGTTCCTCTTTCACTACTCTCAACACTCCTCTGCCTTTCTTGATAGCATTATTTTAACTCATGATTGATCATATGTTAAATCTGATATCGGATACTGGTGTACTCCTCGCTACTGTTTGCAGTGTTTAAAATTCTTTTAACTGGAAAATACATTTAAATTAATAAGTCACATATAGGATTCTCCAATGTTATGACTGGTACAGCCCTTCCTGTTCACCTACAGCCCGATGGTAAGCTTTGATTAATCTTATGCAGACTGATTGCTTCATTTAGGCCTTTAAGGTAGGATCGAGTTAGTTGTTTCAAACACTAACGGTAAAACTTCATCTTTTTATGTGTTCCAGGTGCTAGAGAAAGTGGTGGATTTGTGACGTGTAGCACTAAAATATCTCAGCGATATCGGATTCCTTCAGTTCTTCCAAAGCTGTTCAACAGGTCCCGACCGCTTTTTACTATACCCGGTCCGTTAGTGGCTAACAGAGATGCTCGAAAACGAACAACACATATAATTTTGTGCATTGGGTACTTCGGGGGGTCCAGACAAATAATAACCACCGCTTTAGATCATTGAAGGCTTATCCGGCCACTTGTTTGTTCACGTCCGATAAGACTTTCAGTAACTGACTGTATGGATTCGACTGCATCGTATCGTATCCATTCTGGAACAGATGCTGAAAGCGCTTCAAGAACTGTGTTAATTGTACAAAATTTAAAGAGTACCGATCGCCTTCTGCAGAATATCAGACAAAATCAGTTTCAAGAAGTCGCTCCATGAACATTCTGTTGTCACTTTTTTAGATTACAACTTCTGTAGCCTGAGGGAAATATTCTTACAGCCTATTTTGTGTGAGATGCTGTTCGAGCCATCATTATTATAGAGATTTACATATTATTATTTCATGTAATATGAGAACGGTCATCTAACTTCCTGCAACTCTCTTCTCTTCGTAGCGAACGACACAAAGCTAGTTTAGTTAAGATAGTGTGGTCTCAAAAGGATAACACCACATGTTCAATGAAACATACTTATAGAGGATCCTAGTTATGGTTAATGTGTTGCTTTAGAAGAATCTGTTATCATTGGAAAAAGTTGCACTGAACTTTTAGAAACCAAAAACCAAAGATGAACAACATTCTCTTCAAATATATATCGTTACCCAGCCCAGTGAACGTCATGGACAAAACAATTATAACTTCACTTCATTGATGATGATGAGGTCCCATACTCTCAGGAGCGTATAGAACGATGCGGCAGACCCGCACCGCCGACTAGACAAGGTCCTAGCGGAGGTGGTTTGCCATTGCCTTCCTCCGACCGTAATGGGGATGAATAATGATGATATAGACAACACAACAACACCCAGTTATCTCTAGGCAGGGAAAATCGCTGACCCCTTCGAGAATCGAACCCGGAACCCCCTGAGCGGGAAGCGAGAACGCTACCGCAAGACCACCAAGCCATATGTCTGGAAGATACCTCTTTTTAAATATCTCTGTCAAACAACCATGCTCCTTATACATGGTTCGATACATCAGTACATCATCTACGAGTCTACCAGACACTTTCTAAGATCTATCTATTTGATGTTGGTGCGCATAGGGCACTTTTCAGAACCCATAAATTGTGGTACCCGGCTCGATTCAGCGCTTTGCCTAAAGACAACATGCTGAATACTTTCCACATGTTTCAAGTCGCGAGATCCTCCAAGTACCGCACGCATCCGCGTTTCATGTATATACTGTATATTTTCGTTTTGCATCACTCCAACGGCTACTCTTAACACTGCCTCGATTTTCGTTATATGCGTTGTCTTTGCAGAAGAAGATGAGGTAAACGTGTTTCCGTATAATGCGGAATAAAACATGATAAAATGTTATCTTTCTGATATATAAAAAATGTTGGACGTTTATGAAAAGAAAACATATTTCCTATCATAGATGACATAATTATGATACCAGACACGAAATAACATTTACTAAATTCAACCAACACTGTTCGGGTAACGAATTCACAAACGCTTATCTCTACTCATCAGCCAGATTCTCCTATCTGCTTCATTAACAAACCCTCGCAGACGACGTTAGTAATTTCATTTTGACTGACTGAATGCTGAAGGAGACTACACTACGATAATGTGCGTGAGAGCAACGCTACAGTATGAAGGTGCCTACAAACAGTTCGTTAACTCATTCATTACGCATTCAAAAAGATACTGATCTAGCGGCACGGAACATCAAAGAATATGTGGGTGATTAAATTCGAAGTTCAGTTCCCAATACGGTTCGTCTGAAGCTACCAGAATAACAAGTTGTTTCTGTGGCAGCTGTTCTCTCTATATTTCCGTTATAACTACGGAACGAGGATCGACTTTCATAGCAGTCACATTTCTTTAGGTCTCAGATTTGGCTTTCAAGCTCTTTCAAAGCACACTGTTCTTCTCTAGGTATCTAGGTATGTTCTTGTTGTTGTTGTCTTCAGTCCTGAGACTGGTTTGATGCAGCTCTCCATGCTACTCTATCCTGTGCAAGCTGCTTCATCTCCCAGTACCTAGTGCAACCTACATCCTTCTGAATCTGCTTAGTGTATTCATCTCTTGGTCTCCCTCTACGATTTTTACCCTCCACGCTGCCCTCCAATGCTAAATTTGTGATCCCCTGATGCCTCAAAACATGTCCTACCAACCGATCCCTTCTTCTAGTCAAGTTGTGCCACAAACTTCTTTTCTTCCCAATCCGATTCAATACCTCCTCATTAGTTTCGTGATCTACCCACCTAATCTTCAGCATTCTTCTGTAGCACCACATTTCGAAAGCTTCTATTCTCTTCTTGTCCAAACTAGTTATCGTCCATGTTTCATTTCCATACATGGCTACACTCCAAACAAATACTTTCAGAAACGACTTCCTGATACATAAATCTATATTCGATGTTAACAAATTTCTCTTCTTCAGAAACGCTTTCCTTGCCATTGCCAGTCTTCATTTTATATCCTCTCTACTTCGACCATCATCAGTTATTTTTCTTCTAAAATAGCAAAACTCCTTTACTACTTTAAGTGTCTCATTTCCTAATCTAGTTCCCTCAGCATCACCCGATTTAATTTGACAACATTCCATTATCCTCGTTTTGCTTTTGTTGATGTTCATCTTATATCCTCTTTCCAAGACACAGTCCATTCCATTCAACTGCTCTTCCAAGTCCTTTGCTGTCTCTGACAGAATTACAATGTCATCAGCGAACCTCAAAGTTTTTACTTCTTCTGCATTAATTTTAATACCTACTCCAAATTTTTCTTTTGTTTCCTTTACTGCTTGCTCAATATATAGATTGAATAACATCGGGGAGAGGCTACAACCCTGTCTCACTCCTTTCCCAACCACTGCTTCCCTTTCATGCCCCTCGACTCTAATAACTGCCATCTACTTTCTGTACAAATTGTAAATAGCCTTTCGCTCCCTGTATTTTACCCCTGAAACCTTCACAATTTGAAAGAGAGTATCTTTCTTCTAAGATAAGTCGTAAGGTCAGTATTGCCTCACGTGTTCCAACATTTCTACGGAATCCAAACTGATCCTCCCCGAGGTCCGCATCTACCAGTTTTTCCATCCGTCTGTAAAGAATTCGCGTTAGTATTTTGCAGCTGTGACTTATCAATCTGATAGTTCGGTAATTTTCACATCTGTCAGCACCTGCTTTCTTTGGGATTGTAATTATTATATTCTTCTTGAAATCTGAGGGTTTATCACCTGTCTCATACATCTTGCTCACCAGCTGGTAGAGTTGTGTCATGACTGGCTCTCCCAAGGCCGTCAGTAGTTCTAATGGAATGTTGTCTACTCCGGGGACCTTGTTTCGACTCTGGTCTTTCAGTGCTCTGTCAAACTCTTCACGCAGTATCTTCCATTTCGTCTTCATCTACATCCTCTTCCATTTCCATAATATTGTCGTCAAGTACATCGCCCTTGTATAAACCTTCTATATACTCCTTCCACCTTTCTGCCTTCCCTTCTTTGCTTAGAACTGGGTTTCCATCAAAGCTCTTGATATTCATGCAAGTGGTTCTCCTTTCTCCAAAGGTCTCTGTAATTTTCCTGTACGCAGTATCTATCTTACCCCTAGTGAGACAAGCCTCTACATCCTTACATTTGTCCTCTAGCCATCCCTGCTTAGCCATTTTGCACTTCCTGTCGATCTCATTTTTGAGACGTTTGTATTCCTTTTTGCCTGCTTCATTTACTGCATTTTTATATTTTCTCCTTTCATCAATTAAATTCAATATTTCTTCTGTTACCCAAGGATTTCTAGCAGCCCTCGCCTTTTACCTACTTTATCCTCTGCTGCCTTCACTACTTCATCCCTCAGAGCTACCCATTCTTCTTCTACTGTGTTTCTTTCCCCCATTGCTGTCAATTGTTCCCTTATGCTCTCCTTGAAACTCTGTACAACCTCTGGTTCTTTCAGCTTATCCAGATCCCATGTCCTTAAATTCCCACCTTTTTGCAGTTTCTTCAGTTTTAATCTACAGGTCATAACCTATAGATTGTGGTGAGTCCACATCTGCCCCTGGAAATGACCTACAATTTAAAACCTGATTCCTAAATCTCTGTCTTACCATTATATAATCTGTCTGATACCTTTTAGTATCTCCAGGATTCTTCCATGTATACAACCTTCTTTTATGATTCTTGAACCAAGTGTTATCTATGATTAAGTTATGCTCTGTGCAAAATTCTACCAGGTGGCTTCCTCTTTCATTTCTTAGCCCCAATCCATAATCACATACTATGTCTCCTTCTCTCCCTTTTCCTACTGACGAATTCCAGTCACCCATGACTATTAAATTTTCGTCTCCCTTCACTACCTGAATAATTTCTTTTATCTCATCATACATTTCATCAATTTCTTCATCATCTGCAGAGCTAGTTGGCATATAAACTTGTACTACTGTAGTAGGCATGGGCTTTGTGTCTATCTTGGCCACAATAATGCGTTCACTATGCTGTTTGTAGTAGCTTACCCGCACTCCTATGTTTTTATTCATTATTAAACCTACTCCTGCATTTACCCCTATTTGATTTCGTATTTATAACCCTGTATTCACCTGACCAGAAGTCTTGTTCCTCCTGCCACCGAACTTCACTAATTCCCACTATATCTAACTTTAGCCTATCCATTTCCCTTTTTAAATTTTCTAACCTACCTGCCCGATTAAGGGATCTGACATTCCACGCTCCGATCCGTAGAACGCCAGTTTTCTTTCTCCTTATAACGACGTCCCCCTGAGTAGTCCCCGCGCGGAAACCGAATTGGGGGACTATTTTACCTCCGGAATATTTTACCCAAGAGGACGTCATCATCATTTAATCATACAGTAAAGCTGCATGTCCTCGGGAAAAATTACGGCTGTAGTTTCCCCTTGCTTTCAGCCGTTCGCAGTACCAGCATAGCAAGGCCGTTTTGGTTAATGTTGCAAGGCCAGATCAGTCAATCATCCAGACTGTTGCCCCTGCAACTACTGGTAAGACTTCTGCCCCTCTTCAGGAACCACATGTTTGTCTGGCCTCTCAACAGATACCCCTCCGTTGTGGTTGCACCTGCGGTACGGCCATCTGTATCGCTGAGGCATGCAAGCTTCCCCACCAACGGCAAGGTCCATGGTTCATGGGGGGTATCTAGGTATATTACATACAAATAAGGCTCCCTAGCTTCTTATTGCAGCTTTACTGCTATTTGTGACGAGGTCTTCAGAAATGTTGAAAAAAATTTTATTACATATTTGTTACGTTGCGTTCACAGAATATTCGGTATGCACACAATATGAATAGAGAGGCCCTGATACACTTTCACTTCCTACAAATTGTTTCGTGTACAAGGTGTAGGGCAGGAGACTCGGGGTGGTACGGGATAGCGGGTCACAACGGATTGTGCTGTTTTCTATACTGTAGAGTGCGGCAACCAAATACATTGAACTGTAACTATATCTCTGAATGGTAGCCACTTTGACTTAGTTTGGAATTGCTTGTAAGTGAGTACATTTATAGCTAAGGATTCTTTGAATACAAGGTAAGCCGTTAATTGTTAAATGTATACTCTAAAATAACATATAATGTTAAAGAGCACGCCATTCGTAGTACATTTTTCACACAATACTTTTAAATTCGTCAGTTTCAATGTTCCATAGAAGTTGTTAACTTATAATTTGGTCTTGGTGAGCAATCAATGGGACGGAGCAGAATGGGACAGTACCCCGTTCAGCGCCGTCATTTTTTTCTGCTATTACAATTACTCATTTATTTTTCCCATTGTTTGGACAGTTGGTGCGAATCTACATTAGAAGGACTGATCAAAAGAAGTGGATCTTTTATCTTCTGTAATGTGAATTTAAAAAGAATCTAAGTAGCTTAACGTACCAAAATCAACGTTGGAAATATAGTTTCATAAAGCAAAGAATAATCCTGCCCACAGAGTTGACAAGTTAAATGTGAAATTAACAAACGCGTTCACTTCACAACAAGAATACGAGCTGGCAACCAACCTGAAGTCAGTGGAGAGCAAACTCCTTGGTCTTACTTTGCCAAGAGATCAGTGGGATTAGTGGAAACTTTCAAAGCCTTGGACAACACAAGTACACGCCACGATCCTGTTGTCCAGAGCTTCTATGAATTGTCACAGCAGACGCACTTAGTTCCTGCGTTACTAATCCCATGCACCATTGAATGCGTATCAACAATGGGTCACGTGTACTGAAACCGCTTCGGTGTTTTCTAGAATAGAAATGATGGTGCATTAAAAGCAATGAGTACAGGACATGGACGTGAGATGTAAAGCGTGCGTAGTCTCCGTACAGACTGCACTACCGCTCGACGTGTTTTTGATCGTAGTCTCAAGCGCAATTTGAGATTCGTCTTACGTTGTTGGGGATACACATTTTGGAGGACGCAGAAATGGAAAATATATTAATAACATGTATGTGGACAGCTATGTCCTTCAAAGAAGAAATTGTCAGATACAAAAATAAAATGTTATTTTGAAGCTTGTTTAAAAAGGTTTCACATGATGCAAACGTCCTATCTGTTTTGTTTTACTTTGTACAATATATGCCAATAAATTAATTTGGGCTTGTATACTTTTGTGAACTGATAGTATTTACTACAGCTATGCTACGTACCAGTGGTCGGATAAAAGCCCTTGAGGAACGTGTTCGTTTGATATCAGAATGCGCGCTATGCACGTTCACAAAGAAGCAGGAAAGCAGACTAATAATTTTATTACGAAGCACTTTGACACACAAACTAGATGCTACTACAAAAAGAAGGAACAGAATGTTGTAGACTTAGGATTGTTTTAGAACAAAGGGTTGTGATACTCTGGTCTTTCAGTGTGCTAAGTGCATTCGCTCTACAACAATTTTATGGGTTAAATAATTACAGTGATTTAACAAAGGATACTATCTGTAAAAACTGACACTTTCAATGAACCAGCAGATGAAAGCAATGTTTCATGGACCACGTTTATACATTGTACGTCCGCCTCCGGAGCTATATGGGGAGGTCACCTACTTCATTGATGTGACAAAATGTGATCCGCTACCGTAGCTGAGTGGTGAGCATGTCTAGATCCAATGTGGAGGTCCAGGGTTCCACACCCGGTACTCCCAAGCACTTTTCATTGGTGGGAGGGCTGGAACGAAGACCACTCAGTCTCGTGATGCCAACTGAGGAGCGGCTCCAAGGTCCATAAAGCAGACAAATGGCTCTAAGCACTATGGGACTTAACATCTGAGGTCATCAGTTGCCTAGAACGTAGAACTACTTAAACATAAGTAACCTAAGGACATCACACACACCCATGCCCGAGGCAGGATTCGAACGTGTGACCAGAAAGCAGACAACGACCAGGAAACGGTGTGCTGACCCCATCCACACCGAATGCGAGGCCCACAAGAAGGACAGGGCGTGGCGCATGCATCACAGCGTGTGACCCAGCAGGTCTTAGGATTACTAGCAGTCGTCTGCGGCCGGGAGCGAAAAACGATTTCAGAATAGTTTAATAAGTCTTGACTGCGCGTTTAAATACATGCAAGCTTTCGATAGCACACGACATATTGATTTCCCGTGGTTCCTGCATGGAGCTGAGATTTGGTGAATTATGGTGGACAAGCTGACTAGTCTGACGTCACAAGTTTATCGAGGGGTCTGTATTTTTCGTAAGCCCCGATAACGTATGACGTCATAGGGGATAACTCGGCGATCATTCAGTGCCTGTGAGCCCGTCTGGGTCACGATGAGAAGCTTTTCTTTGCTTTTTATTCACTGCATTATAATTGTTCAATTTTGTCGTGCTTCCATAAATCTCTACTTAAAATTCTAGGTAGTAGTAATAATTGACTTACCAGTATCATTGGCGGGTCAGTGTACATCTTGCTATTCCGTTATCTACATAATTATTGTATACACTGGTTAAAAGAAGTCTACTAATATGAAATATCGGCCTCAATTGGAGGAAGAAATTACTAAGACTGTACGCTAGAGCACAGCGTTGTATATAAGAGAATCACGAATTTTCAGAAAACCGGAAAGAAGAGAATCGAAGCATGAGATGCGTTATAGAAAAATTAGGAAAATTATGTGGACTGATAAAAATATAATAAAACAGGAAGTTCACCACAGGTTCGGCGTAGGCAGCAACGTATGGATATGACTAGTAAGAAGGGAAGTGACAGGACGATAGGAAATATCGTAGCGGGCTGCATCAATGCAGTTACATCAATGACATAAAAGAAAGTGGAGTATTCTGAAGTGGTTTTACCAGCACTTGAATTACTGGGTAGTACACTTCCAAAGGCCTGTGAGAGTGCACTGTGGTGAGAATATGGGATAGAGGTCATCAACAGGGATATATTCATGGTGGCAATTTCGAACTTATTAAATTTTATAGTAGCAGTAGTTTTTTAAGATCATTCGAAGAGTGAACACTTCATGTTGTTTGCATTCTTGGACAGATACCATCCAATTCAAAACTTTTCTACTAGAGACGAGGAGATCTTTTAAGAAATTGAGACGCTCTCATTATGTCATGATGTGTTACACAATGCAAGAACGAAATTAAAAATATCTGTCAAAACAAGAGAGAAAATACGCCAGGGGCCTTGGGAAGGACACCTAGTACATACACGGTGAACTAGAATTCCATCGACAAACATTCAAAGTAGATAGCGTGGACCAAAAAACAAGAACAGAATATCAAATGAAAATGGGCTCTAAAATGCATATCGTAAGAGCTACAAACACTTATTCGTCATCGCTGTTGGGAAACATGTCTCTTCTACAGAAACAGTGTCACAGTGGTTCTTTCTTCTTTTGAGTTATCAGTCTTCTGATTGATCAGATGCATCCCGCCACGAATTCCTCTCCTACGCCAACCTCATCTCAGAGTAGGACTTGCAGCCTACGTCCTCAATTATTTGCTGGATTTGTTCCAATCTCTGTGTTTCTCTATAGTTTTTGCCCTCTACAGTTCCCTCTAGTTCCATGATATCTAGTTCCCTGATGTCTTAAGAAACGTTCTATTATGTCCCATCCCCTTGTCAATGTTTACACATATTGCTTTCTTCTCCGATTCCGCGCACAACCTGCTCATTCCCTACCTTTTCAGTCAACCTAATTTTCAACATCTGAAATTCTTCGATTCTGTTTTGTTCCGGTTTCTCCATAGACCATGTTACACTACTGTACAATGTTGTACTATAGACGTAAATTTTCAGAAATTTCTTTCTCTAATTAAGGCATATGTTTGATACAAGTAGACTTCTCTCTGCATGAATGCCCTTTTTGTCAGTGCTAGCTGCTTTTGATGTCCTCCTTCCTCCGTCCGCGAAAGGTTATTTTGCTGTCTAGGTAGCGGACTTGCTTAACTTCATCTACTTCGTGATCATCAATCCTGATGTTTGGTTTTTCACTGATATTATTTCTCTTACATGTCATCACTTTCGCCGTCCTTCAATTTACTCTCAATATGTGTTTTGTGCTCATTAGACTGTTTATTGTATTCATAATATGATGTAATTCTTCTGCAGTTTCACTCAGGATCAAAATGTCATCAGCGAATCGTTTCAATCTATATCCTTCCACCTTATATTTTATTTTCACTCCTGAACCATTGTTTTGTTTCCATCAATTCGACTTCGATGTACAGATTGAACGCTAGGGGAGAAAGACTACATCCCTGTCCTACACCCTTTTTAATCCGAGCATTTTGATCTTTGTCGATCACTGTCATTATTCCGCCTTGGCTCTAGAACATATCGTGTATTACTTGTCTCTTCCCATAGATTATCCGTATTTTTCTCAGAATATCTAACATCTTGCACCATTTTACAGTGGCGAACCCCTCTTCCAGGACGGCAGATCATATGAACGTGTCTTGATGTTTCTTTAGCCTTGTTTCCATTATCAACCACATCAATAACCTCTCTGGTGCCTTTACCTTTCCTAAAACCAAACTATCTATTAAAACTAAAGTCAGCTAAAACACATCTTTAATTTTATTTTCCATTCTTCTGTACGTTGTTGTTGTCAGAAACTTGGATACATGAGCTGTTAAACTGATTGTGCGATCATTCTCACTTGTCAGCTTTGGCAGTCTTCGGAATTGTGTGGATGATGCTTTTTCAAAAGTCAGATAGTCTCGCATGTCGCCAGACTCATAAATTCTACACACCGAATTGAGTGCCCGTTTGTTGCCACTTTCCCCAATGATGTTAGAAATGCTGATGGAGTGTTATCCATCCCTTCTCCCCTATTTAATCTCAAGTGTTCCAAATCTCTTTGAAATTCTGATTCTAATACTACATCTACTATTTCTCCTAAATCGAATCCGTTTCGTCTTCTATCACATCAGACAAGCCTTGTCTACCATAGAGGCCTTCAACGTGCTTTTTGCACCTATCCCCACGCTCCCGTGCATTTAACAGTGGAATTCCCTTTACACTCTTAATGTTTTCACTATTGTTTTTAATATCACCGAAAATTGTTTTGACTTTCCTATATGCTGAGTCAATCCTTCAGACAATCATTTCATTTTCGATTTCCTCACCTTTCTGATGCTGCCATTTCATCTTAGCTTCCCTACACTTCCTATTTATTTCATTCCTCAATTACTTGTATTTCCGTATACCTGAATTTTCCTGAATATTTTTGTACTTCTTTCTTCTGGTACTCATAGTTTCTTCGCAGTTACGTTCTTGGTACATGTTTTTGTTTCCAACTTACTGTGATTGCCCTTTTTAGAAATGTCCATTCCACTTCTACTGTACTACATAGTGGTCTGTTCCTTATTGCTGTATCTATAGCCTCAGAGAACTTCGAGAGTATCTCATCATTCCTTAGTATTTCCATATCTCACATATTAGTGTATTGATTCTCCCTGGCTAATGTCTTAAACTTCAGCCTACTCTTCGTCACTACTACATTATGATCTGAGTCTATATCTGCTCCTGGGTACGCATCACAATCCAGTAACTGATTTAGAAATCTCTGCCTCACCATGAGTAATGTAACTGAGATCTTCCTGCATTCCTCGGCATTTTCAAAGTATACCGTACGTCTTCCTACTGTGGATCTTGAACAAAGTATTTTCTATTATAAGCTGAAATTTATTACACAACTCGGTTAGTCTTTCTCATTCCTTGTTCCAAGAGTAACCTGTTTTTACCTAACCTTATCAGTCAACCTAAGGAGATAAGAAATGAGGAGGTTCCGCACAGAATCGGAGAAAAGGGAATATGTGGAAAACATTGAAAAGGAGAAGGGAGAGGACGATAGAACGTCTCTTAAGAAGTCAGGGACTATTTCTATGGTACCAGAGGGCTCTGCAGGGGGCAAAAACTGTAGATAAGGATAGAGATTGGAATACATCTAGCAGATAATTGAGGACGTAGGTTGCAAGTGTTACTCTGAGATGAAGAGATTGCGACAGGAGAGGAATTCGTGGTGGGCCGCATCAAACCAGTCAGATGACTGATGACTCAAGAAAAAAGAACTTGTTCTTCTACTCCTTCCCCTACAGCTGCATTCCAGTCCCCCCATCACTAATAGATTTTCATCTCCCTTCACGTATCATATTGCCCTTTCAATGTCTTCGTATACTTGCTACCTTCCGTTTGCGATGTCGGCATGTATTAGTGACCTATCTTTACCGGGGTTGGTTTACTGTCGATTGTGATACGAAAAACCCTGCCACTGAACTGTTCACAGTAGCCCACTCGCTGCCCTACCGCCCTATTGAAAACGAATTCTACTCCAGTTATACCATTTTCTGCTGCTGTTGATAATGCGTTGTACGCTGCTGTGACTGACAATTCGCAATTTTTCACAAATACAACTTTTACTGCTGTAAGTTAACAAGGTTGACGACAGAACAACAAGCGAAATTTAACAACAACGATGCCAGTAAAAGTCTCCTAATTTAGGCAAGCTAAAGATCACTTTTAATTTTCCACAAAGGTTCGTGGTAACACACACGCACTAGGAGCAGTCCAATTCAGAGACGAAGACGTAATCTTCAACGGTTGCAGTACACGAGGTCGGCATCTGGCGTGAACTGTACTTCAGGGTTGGTTGTAGCCCCTAAATATCTGTCTCCAGCGAATCAGGTTTTGGCGTAATGATACTTCCTGCATGCTGTGGCTCGAGCTCTCCCTGCAGGAAGTAGTGCTCGGAATGTCTGTTTCAGTTATGTTGTATATAAGTAGCCGGTGTTTGCCATAGTGCTTTTCTTACACATTGGGCATAGACAATCTGGTCCTCTGTGGCGTTATTTGAGTTGCCGGCCCTCAGGGGCTACCTTGGATCCGGTATAACACTCCTCCCCCCTTGGAAAAGCTGGGGTGGCACAGATGACTGCGGGGGAGAGAGTACCAACACAGCTTAGTTCTGTAGGATGACCTGCAGCTAAGTCCTCCTGAAGGAGGCGACGGAACCCGGGCGCCAGAGAGTATGGCGCCGCTTTTCGCACGAGACGGCTGGAACGACGCAGCAGTGGCGGTTCGGAGGCGACGTCGGACTGGGCAAGTGACATGGGGACGCCCGCATCGTCTAACCGAGGCAGCGCCGAAAAGGGAACAGGAAGCTTGTTTAGGGGAAGGCCTCAAAGCCGTCCCGGGTCTGGAGTATGCGACAGCGCAGGGCTAGTAGCCAGCGTCTGCTGGCTCTCTCGGGGAAGATAATCCACCAACTGAGGAGAGGGCATCAGCATAGGCCACAAGAAGGGGACCGCCTCGCGCAGAAAGCGGTGCCATACTCTCCAGCGGCCGGGTTCCACCGCCTCCTTCAGGAGGACTTATCTGCAGATCAGCTGTGTTGGTACTCTCTCCGCCGCACTCACCTGTGACGCCCCAGCTTTTCCAAGGAGGGAGGGGTGTTATATCGGAGCCAAGGTAGCCTCTGAGGGCCGAAATTTAGGGCTGCCGCTGCTCAAGGAAACGGTGTTACTTATGTTTTAATGTTTGACCTTTTGAAGAACATTATGTTTTTTATTTTTACGTATGACATGATAACTCAGCTCTTAAATCACTGTATATCTTTGACGATATGTTCTTCATGTAATTACCTTACCTTCTGATAAAGTCACCCTTAGATTTGACGAAACCTGGTCAAGGTATATAGAAAACATATGCAACTGGTTGGCTGATTTTTACATATTTTTCAAATTCATCTAATGGTATTTAGAGGTAGGCCTTGGCAGGATCGATCTTCGAAAAAAAATATCCCCCTGCGAGCTTGGAGAACAGGTCCTCAGGACGCGGAACGGGATAGTCATCAACCTGTAGCTGAGGGATAAGCGTAGCCTTGAAGTCGCCACAAACTCGAAGACGCCCATCTGGTCGAACTGTAATAGAACGGGGTGATGACTCCCTCCATGGTGCGACAGTCCATTTGCTGTTGAAGAGGCTGCTGGAAGGCGTGGGGAACCTGCCAGGCCCAGAAGTACTTCAGGCGGCCAGACAGTTTCAGCTGGAGTGTCGCATGAAAATCTTCAACACAGCCGACGCCCGGCAAGAAGAGGTCCTGCAATTCCTTGCACAATGTATCGACTGCTGTGGATGGAACCTAGGAAGACACCAGATGAACATTGTCGTCGATGGCGAAGCCAAAGGCCCAGAAGGCCTCCAACCCGAAGAGATCTGCAGTGGCTGCATTGTTGACCACTAGGAAGGGAAATTCCCGGCGAACCAATTTATATATGACGGAAGCCGTGAACTGATCCAAGAGGGCGATCGCTTTGTTACTGTAAGTAAGGAGGCGCCGTAGTGTGGGAGTGAGGCGGGGGGGGGGGGGGGGGGGAGTGTCAATCTTCGCATACCAGGAATAGTTGATTAGTGAGACCGCTGCTCCAGTATCCACCTGCATCTGCAGCGGCCGACCGTTGACCTGCTGAACGTCGATCATCAGCTTGGAAGATCCTGAAGACTGTACCTGGTTGACATCCATGGGTTAGGCCCCCGACTGCTATTGGCAGAATGAGGAGGGGGGCTGCCGAGATCAACATGTCCGTTACGGGTACACACTGCACAATACGCCCACCTGTCAGGGCAATCTTCCCCTGCATGGTTCTTAAAGCATCCCGGGGAAGACGGCAGCCAGAAGTGATGGCGGCGCTGGCGAGAGGTCGGGGACTGCTGTTGACTGACAGTCTGTGCCGGACCTGCGGAGCCATCGAAGGACGCAAATTCCTGGACAGGCGGCTGTCCTGTCGACGCTGTGCAGAACAGGATGGCCAGCGCCGGTCATCGGAATGGACGGCGGCAACGTCTTCAACCTCGGCCAGTGATGCGAAAGGCTCCAAGGCGTCGTGGTCGCGGAGGGCCGCCACTTCCGCTCAGGATTCCAAACACTTGTCGGCCGCCGTAGCGACTTGAATACTAGATCAATGATATGGTCCAGAGTAGGATCGTCGAAGAAGAAGGCGTCGCGCCGAAAAGCCATGTCAGCGGTGGCCTGGACGAGGTGGTCGCGGACCATCTTATCCGCGTAGGATTCCTTGGAGACATTTACGGCTGAGACCTTGCAAAAAAATGGTTCAAATGGCTCTGCGCACTATGGGACATAACATCTGAGGTTATCAGTCTCCTAGAACATAGAACTACATAAACCTAACTAACCTAATTACATCACACACATCCATGCCCGATGCAGGATTCGAACCTCCGACCATAGCAGTCACGCAGTCCCAGACTGAAACGCCTAGAACCGCTCAGCCACCCCGGCCGGTTGAGACCTTGCAGTTCCGCTGCCCACTGGCGATAGGATTGGCCAGCCTTCTTGTGACACTGGTAAAATTCGACGTGGAACTATCATTGGTAGTAAGCAACGAGAACCTCACAAATCTGGGAGAAAGTCAAGGAATCTGGAGGTCGAGGTTGGAGTTGCTTCAAGAGACCATGCACTTTGGACTCGTTGCAGGAGAAAAAGTACTAACGACGAGCAGCCTCCTGGACAACCTAGTGGATTTGAAAATGCTGCTGGGGCCGCTTGCCGTATGTTTCCCAGTCTTCAGCATCCTCGCTGAAATCAGGAAAAGGCGGGGACGGCGGAACCGGGCTGTTTTGCAAGTGTTCCGTAAATAGACGTTCTTGTGTATTCTGAGAGTTTTTGCAAAACTGTTGAAAACCTTGTAGTAAGACGTGCACACTTTGGACCAGTTGCTGAAGGACAACTTCTGCCATGAGGAAGACACATGGAGACACCAACTCGTCGCCACTTGTGTTGTAACAGACAATACGCAATTTTTCATAAACACAACTTTTATTAATGTAAGTTCACAAGCATGATAACGGAACAACAAACGAAAGGTAACAATAAAGATACCAGAAACTGTCTCCTAATTTAGGCAAACTAAAGTTAACTTGTAATTTTTCACAAAGGTTCGTTATAACACACACGCACTAGGAGCAGTCCAATTCAGAGACGAAGACGTAATCTTCAACGGTTGCACTACACTAGGTCGGCATCCGGCGTGAACTGCATTTCATGGCTGGTTCTAGCCCCTAAATAGCTGTCTCCAGCCAATCAGGTTTTGGCGTAATGATATTTCCTGCAGGCTGTGGCTCGAGCTATCCCTGAAGGAAGTAGTGCTCGGAATGTCTGTTTCCATTGTCTTGCATCTAAATAGCCGCTGTTTGCCATGGTGCTTTTCTTAAACCTTGGGCATTGACAACCTCGTCCTCTATGGCGTTATTTGGGTTGCCAAACCTCAGGGGCTACCTTGGCTTCGGTATAACATACTCATCTGACCATAATCCTTGTCTTCTTTCCATTTTACTTTACTGACCCCAGCTATCTAGATGAAGCCTTTGTGTTTCCCTTTTCAGATTTTCTAGCTTTCCTATTACGTGCAGACTTCTGACCTTCCACGTCGCGACACACAGAACATTATTCTTTCGTTGGTTATTCTGTCTTTTTCTCATGGTCACTTCCACTTCACAGTCCCTCCCGTAAATACGAATGGGTGCTATTCTGGAGTCTTTTGCCAACGGAGATCTCATCATGACACTTTTCCAATTACAGTCCACATGTCGTATGGAAACGTGGTATGTGTCTTTAATGCAGTGGTTCCCGTTGCCTTCTGCATCCACATACGGTTGATCATTGCTGATTCTTCTACTATTAGAGATAGTTTACCACCCCAAGGACAAGAGAGTGCCCTGATCCACCATCTGTTCCTTCGCCCTCTTTGACAAGTCCGTTGGCAGAACTAGGGTCACTTCTTATGCCGGACATCTTCAACTGATTATTAATGAAAATTTTAGAGTTGTCTCGTTTCTAATCCGGGACCTAGGACATTTTTTTAATTTTAAATAAAAAACGGTACTCCTACACAATTTTTTTCAAACATTTATTAAAGGAACAATGTTACACATTTTAAATACATACGAAGTATATGTACTAACCATGGTCACATGTTCTACATAAAATGATTTAAACAAAAACAGATTGATCATTGCAAATATGCTGATGTTAAAGAAATACAGCAGAAGATTTTGTTACTGGCTAAATTACAAGAAAGAAATAATTTTAAAATCAAGAAAAGTTTTTTGAAAACATTCAAACTTCTTCAAACATGAATAAATAAAAAAAACTGCACTTTCAATTACACGTTTCCAGTCTTTACAGAAGCATAAATAGCACTTTATGAAGGATATCAGCAAGTTTGTGGGGTCATTTTTAATATATTAATGTACACAATGAATTCTTCTCCTTGAGAGACAGGTTAAGGGAAGAAATTGTTCTTTAACCTTCTCAGCTCAGTCAGACTAGCTATGAGCATTTCACAAAATTGTATGGAAGTCATCAAAACTTATACAGTATATATGGAATAATTACGCCCATCGCACATAAAAACAATTTAATAATCATATCAGACAATCTCTTAAATTCTTTCTCGACAGTATTGGAACGTTAATTATCTGAAGTCATCATACCTATGTAATAGATCTTTCACTGGAAAACTGACTTACACATCACAGTGCAAAATGCCAGCCATTGAATATTACATTATATCGGATACAATCTTATAGTTTTAACCAATCGATAAAGACATTTCCATAAAATTTGTCAATTTTCATATTTATGCTATAAACCGATAATGCAGCTGTAATTTTTTGTGTTTCGGCACTATTAGACACACAATATGTCTGCCATATAAGTTCTGTACATTAGCTTATGAAATTTCAGAAACTGCTTTCTGGAGTAGAAAAAGCACACACCAAATATTTATAGTAAAAATTTAGATAATGTCCTTAAGGTAACTACAATACATCACTGTCAAAATAGTCTTCTTTTTTATATTAACGAATGCCCATTCTTTCAAATATAATTGTCTACATATTACCGAACTTTTTCTTATGATTCGAACACCTTCCAATTTTGTGGTATTCACACAGCAAGTGTTCCTTTAACTCTATAGTGTTGTCGTCTCCTAGTTTGTTAATGACATAATTAACACAATTTCGCAGCAACGAGTACACAGCGCTATTTTTGCCTCTGGGAAATAGCGTGTTTCAGATCCGTGTATCAATGACAGCGATATACTCTGAGGGGATGTCTTTGTAATCAGAGGTATTTGCTCTCCGATCCACTTCCAACTATTCATGTAACCGCTGCAAGTGTATCTATGAATTATTGTGTCAACTGGATGGCCTTTTTTACATAAATTTGTTTCACAGAGTCCGATTGCGTACAGTCTTTCATTGGTGCTAATTATGTTGTTAACTGTCTTGTACCATGACGTTTTTATATTAGACATGAGCACATTACAACTAATGTTTCCCCTAATCTCAGTCCAATCAATGTTTGGAAACAGTCGTTCTGTTTTGTTCCTTCCTTCGCTTTTCTTTCGTTTCCGCATTATGGCTCTTGATGTCAACTGTCGTGACTGTCTGATTTCGGCACATACGTAACTGAACTCAACACACGAAAGCTTAACATGCTGTTGATATTCTGCACGTCAGTCGGGGGGAAGCAGGCATCGAGGTGTAATTTTCTCGAAAAGTTGGCTGGTTATGCTTTCTCGCCAGTCTCGTATTAAATAACCGTGCCTTTTGATAAAAAGTGCAGAGACTTTATCCGTTATATCAGTTAATCCTAGTCCACCATTTTTAGGATCTAAAGTGGCTACTTTAGCAGGTACTCTGAACACTTCACCTTTCCACAAAATGTTTGTGATTTTAGACACTATTCTCCTCACTATCATTCTTGATATTGGAAACAGCTGGGCAGTATAATAAGCTTTAGCAAGTATGCATGGGATGATATACTTTGTTCTTTGAACTTGTTCATATATCGAGTTAAATTCTCTGTAATGGCTCCTTGCACTTTATCTGCTGCAACTTTCCAATTTAAAGCCGTCATTTTCATGGGGCATGCTGTCAGCGTGATCCCAAGTATTTTATGTTGTCGGACTGATATAGCCCACCTCTGAGATTTAACATCATACTTTTTTTTCGTTTGCATTGGCTCCAGATGTTCTACAGTATGTATAAATCACTGTTTCTAGCGTGGTTACCTCTTCATTATTCCTTATAGTAACCACTATATCGTCAGCATACATACACTTATAACTGTTTTATTTCCTGATAATGTTAAGCCTTTCAATCTAGAATGGACATGTCGAAGGAAAGGTTACAGTGAAATGGTGAAGAGCGACGTGGACAGAGGACTTCCTTGAGGAACACCTCGTTTTATTTGTATCGGCCTGGATTGTTGACAGTTCACCGCTATTTTTGCATTTATTCCAGTTGCTATGTTCTTTACCAGCTGTATAATTCTATCGTTGAAACCTATTTTCTGCAACGTCTGTAGAAGATATTCATGATTTACGGCATCGAAGACTTGATAAAAATCTAAAAACAATAAAGCACACTTTAAGTTTGTTACAAACGTTATTGCAATGATATCCCTGAATTCTGCTAGATTTTGAAAAATGGTTTTGCCTTGCCCGCAGTTCCAATGTTTGTTAATAATTTTATATGTAAGACATGAAAATCTATTGTTTACTATTCCAGCTATTAATTTATAATCAGAGTTCAGCACTGAAATTGGACGAAAATTATTTAGATTTTTGTTTCTATTATTTCTTTGTCACAAGAATAATGTTACTCTCCTTAAACTCAACCGGAATCATTTTACCCCGAATAACCTCATTTACAATGTCCGTGAGTTTCGCCCCCTCTTTTGGCTAGTAATGGATGTAAAACTCTGATGGCAGAGCATCCGGTCCTGGGGATTTTTTTGGTGGTGAGGTGTACAGAGTCTCATACACGTCCTCTTTACTGACTACCTCGAGTTGTTTTAGATCACATGGGAAATTAAAATTAGGTAACTGATCCTTTCGATTTAAAATACAATTTTTCCTTATTCAGTATATCAGTTCATCTTTGAAGAAACGTGTCTTGTCAGCTTAGTGAGAACTTCCTGAAGCGGCTTACGAGTTTCTGATAGTCACATCATACATAGTTAGTCCTATTCCCCAGTCGTCCCACCTCACTTACTGGAAAACTTCCCTCACCAAAACCTGTTCCAACGCTTGTTTTGTGAGACACGTTTATG
This sequence comes from Schistocerca gregaria, assembly GCF_023897955.1. Taxonomy (NCBI): domain Eukaryota; kingdom Metazoa; phylum Arthropoda; class Insecta; order Orthoptera; family Acrididae; genus Schistocerca; species Schistocerca gregaria. The sequence continues at coordinate 513,841,799 of NC_064920.1, forward strand.
TAACTGACATAACCGGGAATTAAGTAAATCCGACATTAGAACTTCTTGTAACAGGGCAATATCAGTCGCGGATTCGTACAAAAATTCCTTAAGTGCCTATAATATCAAACCGGACGTTATTTTATTTATGTTTATTGTGGTGACGGAGTAAGATAGCGTCATTGCGCTGTCACTGTGTAATTGTTTTGATGAACTAATTTAGTTTCCTTTGGTTCAGGTTTCAGTTAAACTATTAAGTTTTCTCGGAAGGCTAAACATGTAATAGCACTTCAATCCTTTTATTAGTTACTGTGCCGTTTTTTTTCTACTTCTAGAGTCTTCTCTTGAAACGCAAGCAGACTGATTTCCTTGTTCTGATTTTTCCTCCACTAATTCGCGTAGGACCGTAGGACCGTTTCGTACCGAACATTCCTTTCCGGACTTTCCTGGGCTACCACCTACATTCACATTTCGTTGCTTTTTTTTTTTTTTTGGCCACCCCTTCCTTGTTTTTCATTAATATCACTTACTTCCTGATCGAGGGAAATAAATGGAGACAGCAGTTTCGAAACCCATCCCTGAATTTGTTTACAAACAGATACCTGCTGATCTTTGCAATCAGCTATTTCACCTGTTGTTTCTTGAAAATTAATACTTCAGTTTCTGGAACTGTTTTTATATTATCTTTCCATTCATCAGTTTCCATTAGTATTCTGCCTTCCTGTTCCTCTGCGTCCACAACTCACTGCTTTTGCATGCGAACTGAGGGAGTTGTACAGTACAGCTCGTCCTCTGAACAACGCTCAGTTGTCTCCAGATGTCGTTTTTTTGGTTGCATTTCAGTTTCACGTTTTCCTTTATTGTTAACGAGGGAAATTTACTGTTATCGTGAAGGGGCCTGCTACGTTAATATCCTCAACCAACTGATCCGGGGTGTTCTTTGGCAACAGATCATTTAAGTTAAGTTTCTGACGCTGTATCAAATTACTTTTAAGAACAATAGTTCGCCGCGGGCCGTCCTGTCGGAAGTGCCCGGTTTCGTTACACATATTACTTGTAGCTTCCTGACCTGTGCAAACAATTCGTGCCTTATACTCACAAATAGTAATGCGAGTCGGAATATTTGTCTTAACGTCCATCGGTACACAGCGAACCCCGTTGAAACATTGCAATTTGAAGCGACGCCAGCATCTTTCATTCGCAATTGAGTTAAAAATCCCCGTAGTTTGAAAGATCTTCCTTAATCTCATTATTTTCCATTTTAACGGGAAGATTCAAGATACGAATGGCTTTGTAATCAATGTCAGCTCTGTAGATGCAAACCTTGCTCTGATAACCATTTATATGCACAAAATCTACTTCATAGCCCCACTTTCGTAACACTTTATCATCAGTCGCAGCGCTGAGTAACTTAACAGAAACATAGTATTTTTCCTGATCCAGTTGCCAGGTATGGACGGTTTCAGAATTGAGACCAGTTACCTGTGTGAACCAGTCATCTGTTATCAGGGATGTCAACTGAACAGGACGGTATTCCTTGTCAAAAGCAAATACCACAGTTGTCCTCCTCAGGCTTGTAGCCATTATTAATGCAGCGACGAAATTTCGGTTAAACAACCGAAATTCCAAATAGCAACAGCACAACAGAAGGAGCAATCAGATCACAAGGGATATGAACGAACACAGAGATTAACTGGCGGACAGCACTCGGCGAAGCACAAGTACAGTGATGTAAACACGGAAGTGCAGCGCAGCAGTAAACAACGTCCACTCGCTAGCGTGATCATGGGTGCTACGTCGCGGTTAACGTCTGCATATTTTCTTGTTTTAGTCCATACTTTCTCCTTCAAAAATATGCGAATCAAAGAGCTTGCAGTGGAATAGATGTGTTCCACAGTATCGAAGATGAACAAGTGCCTGTAGCTCTTACGTATGTTTTACAGAGGCCATGTTTACCAAACATTATTTATTGTTCTGTTGCGAACTATCATCCTTGGAAGTTTGTCGATGGAGTTCTGGTTTAGCCTGTATGTTGAGAGAAAACACAGAAACAGTAAGGATTCATTCCGTATCGACACTGAAGTAATTTGTTATAACTCCTGCAGCTGACATTTCCATGCCGGCCGCTGTGGCCAAGCTCTTGGAATGGCATTGGCAACGTCCCTTTTAAAAATGATAGCAATAAATTGGCGGGAGGTGGCAAGAAAAATCAAGGGAGCTTTGATTGAAAACTGTCAACGTAGCATAGACCAGTTCCAGAGAATACTGTTTATCAACACGTATATTTTATCCAAGGCCTACTACATAGCACAGGTTCTCCCCATTCTGCCGGCCGCGGTGGTCTAGCGGTTCTAGGCGCGCAGTCCGGAACCGTGGGACTGCTACGGTCGCAGGTTCGAATCCTGCCTCGGGCATGGATGTGTGTGATGTCCTTAGGTTAGTTAGGTTTAAGTAGTTCTAAGTTCTAGGGGACTGATGACCACAGATGTTAAGTCCCATAGTGCTCAGAGCCATTTTTTTTTCTCCCCATTCTATCAATGGTGGCGAAGACGATCATGTCCACCTTAGCAAAGTTCTTGTGGAAAGGGGAATTGTTTCGAGTGCCGGTGAAGACAGCAGTTTTGAATCCAAGCAATGGAGGAATGGGTCTAAGCGACATCAAGTCTAAAGCGATGGCATTGTATGTCAAACGAACATGGAGCATAATGTGTAATGATCCAGGGTGCATTACAGAAAAACTGTACGATATTGTCAGGCCAGAAAGTGTAGAGCCGCCGATAAATATCCAAAAAATAAGTTTTAACCTGAAACACATTAGGGAGTATTATCTTGAATTAAGTTATCTCAGCAAAAAGATTTTAAACTCCAAAAACGATACAGCAAAGGCGATTTTAGCTGAAAGACGGAAACATGAAAGGAAAAATAACATAGAAACCAAATATGCTGGAGTAGCATGGAATGTTGTCTGGAAAAACATCAGTAGTGATGTTCTTTCGTCTGACGTGAGAACAGCGTGGTACAAGGTAGTCAATAACATCATCAGCACTAATGAGCGTCTCTTTGCCATCGATTTAAGTGACACAAACCTCTGCAGCAAATGCAACCTCGTTGACAGTGTGCCTCATCGTTACACTTGTGGAGATCGGGTTATCAACTGCAGGTGGACCAGGGAGAAAATTGCTCATATAACAAGAACGTCACTAAACAATGTGCCGACTAACATTTTCTTCAGACCAGAGGAAAGTTACTACCCTCAGGCAAAAAATAACACAGTGATTTGGTTAATGGGCAAATATACAAGTTATGTTTTAACAATATTGGGAGCGATGAACATATTGAATACAAGATGTATAAGGAAAATGAATTCGAGAAAATACTCAAATATCAGAGTCACAATAAGAAATATGGTAACATGCTCCGAATTGTCTTCAACCGAATGGGTATAGGTTAGGAACTGGCTTCCTAGTAGAGAGGGAATGGATTGGGTCACATTCCCGACCCTAACCTCACCTGCAAGTCACACATGAAAAATAAATCAGTAGTACAGCAGATACAAGACTATGGCGAGAAACATCTGGTGTCTGATATAAAGAAAGATCTTGAACTCCCTATAGATGCGTTTAGAAGGCTGGAACTGACAAAAATAACAAGGCAGTGAAATGTTTTGGGATGTCGCTGTTCGGGACTTCTCTTCTGTCCATGTAATTTACCCTGTAGGAACACACATAAAGGATTTACTGAATGATTAATTTGGGTCTGGGATGAGGAACCGGCTGCAGAAGAAGAAAATGTGCATGCTGAACTGCCACCAGTTGGAGCTGACAGTGAAAGTGCTAAACTGTGCTACTGCTTAAGTCTCATTTTTTGAATGCTGTAATTTATGACTGCAATTATCTGACACCTTATTTATGTTACTGTTTCTGGTGAATAAAAAAATAAAAAAGCGGTTCTAGGCACTTCAGTCCGGAACCGCGCTGTTGCGGTTGCAGGTTCGAATCCTGCCTCAGGCATGGATATCAAAAAATTAAGGGAACTTCTTTTACTTTACCCTTGCCTTTGTCCGAGTAATTTTAACACGAGAAAAATCTTAGGATACAGTGCAGCATAATTTGCCCAATGTCAGATCTGAAGGAGGAGGCTATTTTTACGGTTGATTTACATGTGCAAAGTAAAGAAGTCTGTGAACTTTTCGGATAATTTATTATCTAGCTATGAAACCTACATGGTCAGCAATTTATGTAGAAATGAGATCTGCATTGTGGACACATCGGTAACACTTGTAAGTTGGAGCTTTATTTTTCTTTGCTCTTTAACAGCCATAATATGAACTAAACAATAATTGTTTCCTTTTCCGCTGATGAGGAACTGTTTGACCGTCAGGATAGCATTATTTTCTTCTATATGTAATGAAAGCGCATACGGTTTTATTGTACTCCAAGAGAGCAACTCTAAGATCTTTTTCGGCGTTTATTTAGCCTTGAATCGTAAACATGTTTGCGAAACGCTTTACGTGGGTGCACTGCGTCGTTAACGATTGTCATCAGCAGTCTCTTTCATCCACGAACTGTTTGCTGAAGAGGAGTCATTTAGCCGAAATGAAAGCGCTGTAGAATTGATAAATTCCACTGTGAGGACAAAGCGAGGATATCAAAGAAATTTATGTGTTCTCCACAAAGGTCCTGTTGCATAAAGAGATGACAAACTGAATACAAGGACGGCAGAGAGGAAGTATTTAATTACTAAAAGACTCAGGGACTGTAAGTCCTGTAGTATCAAAATAAAACAGTAAGAATGTTTTATTTGACTAACGGTATTCAAGATGGAAGTAGAATTGTTCACAAAATAACGGGCTATCTAGGTTAAATAGTGAAAAACCCAAACACGTGAAATTGTTTCTCACTGTAAAATCTGAGCTCACAACAATGTGTGGAAAGGCAAGATCCACAAAATTGGTTTCATTTGAATCAAAAAGCTCCATGAGTACATTAAAATTTCTTACGAGAAGGGATAACTGGAAAGGTGACAGACGACGAAATGAAGTCGATATCGAAGACATAATGGTTGCACTGTTGAAGTCAGAGTTTAACAGAATTTTGGAAAACTTATGGTCAAATAATACTGATGTTATAATTAAAATACCTTTTGAATGTATAAATTCGTTGGTGGAAGTGACAATCAGAAGTTTGATTAAGTGACTGAGGAAGAAAACGGAATCGATAGGTAGGATATAAGGTTTCCATTATGTGGAGAGAGTTCAACACAGCTTTGGAAGACTTGCAACAAAATATGCCACACTGGATAGACTGAATTCCTTCGGAGTTTCTGAAATGATTGGAGGAAGTGGCAACGAACCGGCTTTTCCGGTTATTGTTTACAATCTACAAATATACCATTCTGAAAATATCAAGGGCAGGTAAGCTCCACCTTGCAATTGTCATAGCAGCACATGCATCAAAATTTCTGACAAAAATTATCGGCAGAAGTAGGGAAAAGGAAATTATGGATGTGTTAGTTTGACTTTAGAAAAGATGAAGGAGCCAGGGAAGCAGTTCTGATTGCGCTTTATAATGAAAACAAGATTAAAGTAAAATGAAAACCCGCTCATAGGATCTACAGACCTAGAAAATGCGTTTGGTGATTAAAACGATGAAAGACGTTCGAAATTTTCAGGAACATAGGTTTCATCTGTGGAGAAAGACGGATAATATGTGAAGGAGCCAGAAGGAAACAAGAATTGAGGTCAAGAACAAAGTGCTTCGATGAGAAAGGTTATAAGAAATGAATGCAAACTTTCACTCTTACTGTGTTTCGTCAGTTCCTCCCGGCGTATTTATTTCTCAAACAGTCCATGGGTGTACAGCCGGTCCATAGTGTCGTACGGGCACTCTACGGACCGGCAGTACACCCGTGGACTGTTTCGCTCTTACTGTTGAACCTTTACATCAAAGAAGCAATGATACTATAAACCGAACGTTGAATAGTGGAACTAAATTTCAGGTGAAAGCTGTTAACTTTAAGATTTGCTATGTCATTGCTATTCTCTGAGAAAGCGAGGAAGCACTGAAGGACCTACAAAATGAAATGAAGTAGAATAAACATACACTCCTGGAAACTGAAATAAGAACACCGTGAATTCATTGTCCCAGGAAGGGGAAACTTTATTGACACATTCCTGGGGTCAGATACATCACATGATCACACTGACAGAACCACAGGCACATAGACACAGGCAACAGACCATGCACAATGTCGGCACTAGTACAGTGTATATCCACCTTTCGCAGCAATGCAGGCTGCTATTCTCCCTTGGAGACGATCGTAGAGATGCTGGATGTAGTCCTGTGGAACGGCTTGCTATGCCATTTCCTCCTGGCGCCTCAGTTGGACCAGCGTTCGTGCTGGACGTGCAGACCGCGTGAGACGACGCTTCATCCAGTCCCAAACATGCTCAATGGGGGACAAATCCGGAGATCTTGCTGGCCAGGGTAGTTGACTTACACCTTCTAGAGCACGTTGGGTGGCACGGGATACATGCGGACGTGCATTGTCCTGTTGGAACAGCAAGTTCCCTTGCCGGTCTAGGAATGGTAGAACGATGGGTTCGATGACGGTTTGGATGTACTGTGCACTATTCAGTGTCCCCTCGACGATCAACAGAGGTGTACGGCCAGTGTAGGAGATCATTCCCCACAGCATGATGCCGGGTGTTGGCCCTGTGTGCCTCGGTCGTATGCAGTCCTGATTGTGGCGCTCACCTGCACGGCGCCAAACACGCATACGACCATCATTGGCACCAAGGCAGAAGCGACTCTCATCGCTGAAGACGACACGTCTCCATTCGTCCCTCCATTCACGCCTGTCGCGACACCACTGGAGGCGGGCTGCACGATGTTGGGGCGAGAGCGGAAGACGGCCTAACGGTGTGCGGGACCGTAGCCCAGCTTCATGGAGACGGTTGCGAATGGTCCTCGCCGATACCCCAGGAGCTACAGTGTCCCTAATTTGCTGGGAAGTGGCGGTGCGGTCCCCTAAGGCACTGCGTAGGATCCTACAGTCTTGGCGTGCATCCGTGCGTCGCTGCAGTCCGGTCCCAGGTCGACGGGCACGTGCACCTTCCGCCGACCACTGGCGACAACATCGATGTAATGTGGAGACCTCACGCCCCACGTGTTGAGCAATTCGGCGGTACGTCCACCCGGCCTCCCGCATGCCCACTATATGCCCTCGCTCAAAGTCCGTCAACTGCACATACGGTTCTCGTCCACGCTGTCGCGGCATGCTACCAGTGTTAAAGACTGCAATGGAGCTCCGTATGCCACGGCAAACTGACTGACACTGACGGTGGCGGTGCACAAATGCTGCGCAGCTAGCGCCATTCGACGGCCAACACCGCGGTTCCTGGTGTGTCCGCTGTGCCGTGCGTGTGATCATTGCTTGTACAGCCCTCTCGCAGTGTCCGGAGCAAGTATGGTGGGTCTGACACACCGGTGTCAATGTGTTCTTTTTTCCATTTCCAGGAGTGTATATTAAGAACTGAGTATGAAACAAAGAAAGACGATAGTAATGAGCAGTAGCAGACGTGAGACAAACGGTAAACGTAATATTCAAGATGGGGCAGTGAAGTTGATGTGAAGGAATTCTGCTACATCGGAAGCAAAAAATACATGACTCACCAAACAAGGAGGATAAAAGAAGCAGACTAGCATAAGAAAAGACAGAATTGCTGACCCAAAAAAGCCTATTAGAATCAAACATTGATCTTAAATTTAGGAAGAAATTTCTAATTATATGCGTTAGGAGCACAGCATTGTACGGCAGTTTAAAATGTTCAAATGTGTGTGAAATCTTATGGGACTTAACTGCTAAGGTCATCAGTCCCTAAGCTGACACACTACTTAACCTAAATTATCCTATGGACAAACACACACAACAATGCCCAAGGGAGGACTCGAACTTCCAACAGGACCAGCCGCGCAGTCCATGACGGTAGCGCCTCAGACCGCTCGGCTAATCCCGCGCGGCTGCATGGCAGTGAAACGTAGGCTACAGGAAAATGGGAAATCCAGTAAAAAAGGAGCTGGAGTGTATGAGATGTGATGATATAAGAAGGTGCTCTGATAAGAAATGAGTTGGTTCTTTGCAGAATCGGTGAGGAACATACGAAAAACATCGACAAAAAGATTGGATAGGATGATAGGACGTAATACATAAAGCAGTAATTTCCCTAGTACTGTGGAGGGTAGGAACTGCAGGGATTTGAATAAATCCAACAAATAATTGAGAACGTTGAGTCCCAGTGCTGCTCTGATGTTACGAGGAATTCATGGCTAGCTGCAGCAAAATATTGAGGAGACTGAAGACAGCATGTGAGAATATAAATTTAGACTAAAATAAAAATACTAATTAAATTTGAGTCATGTCTCTTGCTGTGACGAGATCTTATAGATTCAGAAGTCTGTTTTGTTCGTTTGGCTGAGAGAGAGAGTGAATGAAACGAATGAAAAACGATTCTGCGTCATAGCCTACACTTCTCGAGTACCACCAGTGTCCCATCCCCGGACAAATCACCATCAGTAGTGTCACATCACATCCCTGATTACAACAGTTGCTGTGGAGATTTTAACTCTGAATACTAGGACACAGTCTTCACGGCAATTTAATGATGATGAACATATTCTTCCCTGTATGGTTTCCAACGGATACCAACCAATTGAGTGACACCGCACGATTGTGTGATAGGGTCCTCAGCTTTTGGGTCAGGTTCGAACACAAAAACAAAACATATATTAGACATACATTCAAGTCTTTGCAGTGAATTAGTTGTTTAACACCTAGTTGAGCTCGTTAGTACTGTGACATTATGTCAGATGCTGCCAAAAAGAGTCACATAGTGCGAAAAAATGACACCCATTTGCTCAGGATCGATTAGTATGCTACAGGTGATGACTTAAATGCTAAACAAAGAAACAAATATCACTGCTACTAGTAAAATAGAAGTTTGGTGCATAGTTAATTGTGCTACTTAAAAGGAAATTGTTTTATTCATATGATGAAAAAGATGTAACGTTACTTTTACATCCTTAAATCTGGAGCATGTAAGGAACAGCGAAATATTTTTTGTGATATATGGTAATAAATTTTTCTTGTAATGGATGCAAATTCTATGGGAAACTGGAGGAGGGGGCTTCGGGTCGAGTGGGGGGAGGCTAGATCCAAAGATTAGTTTTCTGTAAAATTTTACAACAGCACTGGCGAGAATTACGTAGCTCTGTCGCCGGAATATGATATCTGATGTCATATTCCACGAATGCAGGTAATATCAAGGTGGTTGCGAAAGAGTGATGTACATAGAAATATAGCGATCTGTTGATGTATCTACCAGATATGTGCGGCATGTGTAGAGTGACATGCATTAGAAAAATGTCGCATTAGAGTTTGAAAGATGTCCTAACTCAGGACTCGAAAATAGTTGTTAATATTCGCAGTGTGATGTCACAGGACTCAATACCAATAACAAACACCCTTGACAGTCACAGAAAACCCAAAGTACACTCCTGGAAATTGAAATAAGAACACCGTGAATTCATTGTCCCAGGAAGGGGAAACTTTATTGACACATTCCTGGAGTCAGATACATCACATGATCACACTGACAGAACCACAGGCACATAGACACAGGCAACAGAGCATGCACAATGTCGGCACTAGTACAGCGTATATCCACCTTTCGTAGCAATGCAGGCTGCTATTCTCCCATGGAAACGATCGTAGAGATGCTGGATGTAGTCCTGTGGAACGGCTTGCCATGCCATTTCCTCCTGGCGCCTCAGTTGGACCAGCGTTCGTGCTGGACGTGCAGACCGCGTGAGACGACGCTTCATCCAGTCCCAAACATGCTCAATGGGGTACAGATCCGGAGATCTTGCTGGCCAGGGTAGTTGACTTACACCTTCTAGAGGACGTTGGGTGGCACGGGATACATGCGGACGTGCATTGTCCTGTTGGAACAGCAAGTTCCCTTGCCGGTCTAGGAATGGTAGAACGATGGGTTCGATGACGGTTTGGATGTACCGTGCACTATTCAGTGTCCCCTCGACGATCACCAGAGGTGTACGGCCAGTGTAGGAGATCGCTCCCCACACCATGATGCCGGGTGTTGGCCCTGTGTGCCTCGGTCGTATGCAGTCCTGATTGTGGCGCTCACCTGTACGGCGCCAAACACGCATACGACCATCATTGGCACCAAGCCAGAAGCGACTCCCATCGCTGAAGACGACACGTCTCCATTCGTCCCTCCATTCACGCCTGTCGCGACACCACTGGAGGCGTGAGCGGAAGACGGCCTAACGGTGTACGGGACCGTAGCCCAACTTCATGGAGACGGTTGCGAATGGTCCTCACCGATACCCCAGGAGCAACAGTGTCCCTAATTGGCTGGGAAGTGGCGGTGCGGTCCCCTACGGCACTGCGTAGGCTTCCATGGTCTTGGCGTGCATCCGTGCGTCGCTGCGGTCCGGTCCCAGGTCGACGGGCACGTGCACCACTGGCGACAACATCGATGTACTGTGGAGACCTCACGCCCCACGTGTTGAGCAATTCGGCGGTACGTCCACCCGGCCTCCCGCATGCCCACTATACGCCCTCGCTCAAAGTCCGTCAAGTGCACATACGGTTCACGTCCACGCTGTCGCGGCATGCTACGAGTGTTAAAGACTGCGATGGAGCTCCGTATGCCACGGCAAACTGGCTGACACTGACGGCGGCGGTGCACAAATGCTGCGCAGCTAGCGCCATTCGACGGCCAACACCACGGTTCCTGGTGTGTCCGCTGTGCCGTGCGTGTGATCATTGCTTGTACAGCCCTCTCGCAGTGTCCGGAGCAAGTATGGTGGGTCTGACACACCGGTGTCAATGTGTTCTTTTTTCCATTTCCAGGAGTGTAGTTCGTGTGGACTAGATTTAAGGCTACTCTGTTAATCGTTGTTACCGCCCCATGCTGTTGTGTAAAATTCAGATTTTATCCTTTGTGTCAGTTTAATCGATGAACTTATTAAATACTTCAGTTCAACTCCAACTCTTGTCGAAATGCAACCATCTGCCAAGATTTGTAGTACTCACAGTCAGTAAACTTAGTGACATTTACGTTCAATAACAATTTCCCACACAACAGTAACGACACTCTTGGAAACACTTTTTCACTACTCTACTCGCAATGCTCTGACCCCGTTTAATGGCACCAAACATAGCTATTTTTAGGACCTCTCACTCACATCATCGCCACCTCTTCATGTCTTCAACGGTTAGGCACCACATTCAGACACTGTAGGTTTCCATTATTCGCTGAAACGCCAAAGAAACTAGTATAAGCATGCGTATTAAAATGCAGATGTTTGTAGACAGGCAGAGTACGGCGCTGTAGTCGGCAACGCCTTTATAAGGCAGCAAGTGTCAGGCGCAGCTGTTAGATGGGTTATTGCTGATACAAATCGGCAAGATCTAAGTAAGTTTGAACGTGGTGTTATAGTCGGCGTACGAGGGATGGGACATAGTGTCTTCCGGTAGCGATTAAGTGAGGATTTTCTCGTACAACTATTTTACGAGTGTACCGTGAATATCAGGAATCCGGTAATACATCGGATCTCCGACATCCCGCGGCCGGGAAAAGATCCTGCAAGAACGAGACCAACGACGACTGAAGAGAATCGTTCAACGCGACAGAAACGCAACCCTTCCGCAAACTGCTGCAGATTTCAATGCTGGGCAATCAAAAAGTGTCAGCTTGTGAACCGTTGAAGGAAATATCATCGATAGGGTTTTCGGGGCTGACGGCCCACTCATGTTCGCTTGATGACTATATGACACAAAACTTTACGCCTCGCCTGGGCCCGTCAACACCGACGTTGGACCATCGATGACTGGAAACATGTTGCCTTGTCGGAAGAATAGAACGAAGCCGCTACGAAGACAAAGATAAAATGAACTGCAGCCGCCAGTATTCTCTTTCCTCTCATTTTCAGCCGTTCGCAGTACCAGAACGGCAAGGGCATTTTAGTTGATGTTACAAGGTCAGAACAGCCAATCAACCAGAATGTTGCCTCTGAAACAACTGAAATGGTTTTTGCCTCTCTTCAGGAGTCACATGTATGTCTGTTCTCTCCACAGACATCCCTCCGTTGCGGTTGACCTGCGCGCGGCTACCTGCAGCACTCAGGTGCACGAGCCACCCCACCAACGGCAAGGTCCATGGTTCATGAGATTGACTAAACGACGACAGAATGCAATCACCGCGATCCCCTCCGTCACTAGACCTCCGGAGCTTCGTCCAGTGAAAGCAACACTCTTAATGACGACACATCTTTGAAAGCCGAACTTCGGCCGGTCTTAACCCCTCTGACATGATGAAGCTTTTAAACCACATGGTATGCGACATTCTACGTCATATATCAACCGTCATAGTGCTACAAGAGAGGCAATGGGAGGAGGCCTACATCACATCTATTAACACCAACGATGGATATAAGATATCGTAGGATAACTATCGTCTTACGAAAGCAAATGCAATATTGAATTAAGCAGTCCGAGAATTGCCAAAGAACGGATACATATATGTCTCGTAAGGGAGTCTCATTTAAAGCTCGTTAGGGCAGCAAACTATTGCTGTTACAAAAATGAATGTCTGACTGCAAGCGGCAGAATGACTATCTTCATAAGGAAATCGCTTCATCACCATCTCCTACAACTACCAGACCTGTAGAAAACGGAAGCGACTGAAGAAGCAATCGACAGAGCACAAGATAGAGTAACATTGATAGCCGCTTACACACCTCCAAGAGGACTTCTCCATTCTGCCGACTACGCCACAGTTATGGGACTCCATGATAGAGCATTTACCGGTGGAGATTTTACTACATCTTTTGGACATAATGGAGACCAACGACACCATTCGCCCACTGGATCCGACGTGCTATTCATCAACGGATGAAGTCCGGATGTCTCATATAAAGCCACTGCATAGTCACTCCTATATGACACCACGGTGACTGTGAGAAACCATGTAACAGTCGTATTTGACCTGGCGTCGGACGACATGCCAAAAATCATATCGTGAGACACTCCCGATTCTCAAGGTGCCAGAGCAAATGCAGTTCTCCAGCACCTCACCCAACAAACACCCAGAGAAGTTCAAGATGCGACTCCAGCAATAGCAGGCAAAGAACGCCTCGCTCCTCACGGCTGGACGTCATTAAAGAATAGAATAACGTATGCAGAGAATAGATTGTCACCAGCAGTGAAACAAAGCCTTTGCTCAATAACATGAGGAGGGAAATCAGAGCTGCACTGGAAGCTCACAGTATTCATTACGGAGAGGAAAACTTATCTTGTGGTTTGAAGATGGAACGGTATGGAAAGTGACGTGACTGCTCAATAAAGTCAAGCAAAATTCCACAGCTTCCGCTAGCCACAAAACCATCTGTGAACTTAATGATAAAGCTAGTGATTTTACATCCATCACCGACCTCCTGTATCCACAACACGACGTCTGCCAATATTCTAGTTGAACGAAATCATAGAACAAATTTCAAAGCAAGCAGTCAAAATGCAGTTCAACTCCCTTATTGTCAATCACTCAGGTGAACCGGACTTACGAACCATCTTTTAAGACAACCGACACCTAAAGCAGCCGAGCATGCGTCAGTAATCCCCAATCACGTACGCAGCAGAATTTCCGATAGTCTGGAAGCACATCGAGATAGTAGCTTTTCTGAAGCCTGGCAAGTATATTCCACTCCAGATAGTTAAAGACCAATACGTCTCCAGAGGCATATTGATATGGACAGGCTGCTTCCAGACGACCAGTTTGGTTTCCGACGTGGCAACACTGCTGCTGATGCGTTTATTAATGTATTATTCATTAGTGTATTATTCATTTGGTCGTTGAGGATGTTATAGCCACGTTCAAAATGAACCAGTTTCGTACATTGAGATCGGTGTGTAGACACTTTCATTGCTAAAAGACGACCAGATTCGACAGTCTTACGCTGCTAACATCTGATCTTCTAGAACTTCCAAGTAAATTGCCATATTAGTTTTATAGCAGGTACCAGAAGATCACATGATGGCAGCATAAGACTGGTGCAACCAGTCAGCTTAGATCAATAAAAGTGTCTACCCCCGATCGCAGCACATGAAGTTGAGAGATTGCAGAGCACTCTCACTTCTGATTGCTTGTAGGGAATACTATCTGCTGTGATTTGACTTCATACATTAAGATGAAATGGTGGGCAGTAGTTTATGGTCTTGTTTGAGTGTTCTACAGAAGGAAATACGTAAGCTTTACCTGTGTTCAAAGGAACAGGGTGCCGACTTAAACGACTGCAGTAAAAGCATGGCGTTGGTGGGCCGACAATGCGCGTTTTTTTTCTGAGCAACAGTGACGAGACATTTCCAGACGGCCATGTGCCGCAGTCGCATTGTGCAAAAGCACATTAGCTTGGCGCCGGACAGGGGGCAGACGTCCATGTATATGGCCTAGTGCCAAAAAGTCGCCGACAGCACATTGTAGACCAGGGATAAAGCAGCGGATAGACCCTTGTTAGGGAGCAAGCCGCCAAAAGGAATGTAAACGTTCTGCGAATCTCCATAGGGCAGCGAAACTGGTTTCCAGACGTCCAGACTCTGTTTCAAAAGATGTTTTGTCAGTGCACGAAGCTGTTTCCGAGTTTATGGTCGTTCTTTGCAAACTTTGAAATGAACGCAACAGGGGACATAACGAGCTGTTTGTGGAGCGCTGTGCTTCCACCCTGTATTGTGTTAGCAAAAGACATGGCAAACATGTGGGAAAGTGGCCGGCCTCAAAGCTGAATTTTTTCAGTTTTCTGCCAATTAACTTTAAAGTCTCTGGTCAAATCGATTTGCAGTGCAAAGACCATTGTCGGAGCTTAGAATGCCGGGCCCCATCTCGTGATTGGCTTGTGTGAAAGTGGGGGAAGTCAAAAAAGAGAAATGTGCTTTTGGAACCGAGCTGAGGAGGAAGTGGTGAGAAAGGAAGAAAGATCGCTCTTGTACAAGTCTCTTATACTGGCACTTCGCTAGAAAAGAACTGCTGGTCTCTACCTAAACGGCGAGACTTGTGTCCTTCGCTATTGTGCGACTTAGAGCCTGTGGTAGTCACCATCTGAAGCGTCAGAGGTACTGCTCATATCATCACGGTCACAACGAGTGACATGTGCGTGTACTTACTTGTCTTGTGTCTGCTGTCTGAAAATTTGACGTATTCTGACACACACAGTCGAGGCACAGAGTCACACTGGTTTAGCAGACCAGCAAACGGGTCCACCTGCACACTGGAGTCCATCGGAGTTTCAGAGGCTCATAGGGAACTATCTGTATTCTGAATTAACCGAACGTGAGACCGAGTACTTGCATTTTTCGGGAACGCGCATTTAACAACAGATTGCCGCCGTCCATGACTTCAGTCGCGGAACACATCATGGTGTGCGACCTTGACCAGCAGGACGGTAAAGTATTTGCTGGTGCAACGTAGGGCTATAATATATATTCCTCAGCAACCTGTTCTGTCGAACCATGTTTTTTTTTTTTAATGGTGGAATAGAGATGCTTGGTGGTGGCGTAGTTTGATGCCATATACCATAACGTGGATTCACGTGAATGAAGTCAGATAGAGCGAGTAGTGTTCTGGTTAGTGTCGATTCCCAGCAGATCACTTGGTCCACCATAGATCCCACGTTAGTAAGGCATTTGTCAAATAAAAATTTTTGTGTATGTTGTTTCTTTAAAAATTTTGTTTTCTTGTCATGTTTAAGATCAATAAACCGATTGTGAATAGGCAACAACTTCCTGAGTTATGATTAACAGTTCCATCGCATTTTTATTGCAGTCTAGATCTGAAACATAAGGAGTAGCTTTTTCACTTGGTGTCCACTGCGTGGTTATTTTACTTCATTAACAATAATCATCATTCAAAGTGTGTTCATTTTTAAGACAAGTATCCACACAGATCTTTGGAACGTTGTCTGGAGCACCACAGACTGACATCATGCGGACCTTTGGTGTGGATTTCTTTACCACAGTGAGAGACATAGGTGCTGGGTAGTGGTGCCCTAAATGACAGCATTGGACACTGCAGTGGCACATGTCTCTTCTTTCTAAGCCAAGTCCAGGTACGGTGTACAGAGTCACAATGCGCTCCCCATGTACGGAGACTTAACGGAGAACGAACGTCAAAAGTTCGCATTCTTCTTTTTTGTATTGGACCAGCACCTTCTGTGATTGTATGGGTTGCTGAAGGATCCACAACACGATCACTTCTGTTCCGCAGAATCTATAATGTTAACAGCTGACGTTACACTTCTGTAAGCCTGTTTCTGTCTGAAGACTCTGTGACGTCTTTCAACAAGATAACGCAAGACCACATGTTAGCAGTAGTGTCCTGATGTATCTCGATACGTAGAGTGTTCTAATGCCTACCTGGCTATCACTTTCTCCAGAACTGCAGTCCCTTAACAACCTCTGGTCACGGGACGTCTAGAGACTGGTGCACTGCTGCTAGTCGGCCACTACATATTGTGAGCTCTTGTGTAGAGTTTTATGAAACGTGGTGCACCCGTCTCTGTCATTCAGTTTCAGCATTCACACTCGAAGCCTAACTGGGTTGTTGCCGTTATCACTGCGAGTTATGTATACCAAATACCTCCTGTTTAACTACAAATTTACTTACGAATCCCGTGTATGAGAAACCATGTAGTCTGCTGAACATAGGAGCCTGACATTTACCCTGCGATTTAAAATTAGCAATAAGTAGCCACTGAATGTCGATATTACAGCACGGATTATTCAGTCCCTGTGATAGGTAGGAATGGTTTAAGGATAGCGTCTTTGATTAGTAATCAAAACGTCATTAGTCTCGGATTCAGAAGAGAGCTTAAATTTTCATTAATAATCAACATTGGTGGGCGAAGATTTCCGTCATTAGAAGTCACTCTCATTCTGCCAACAGCCTTGTCAAAGAGAGCGGACGAGGGATCAGAGGTTCAAGGTCACCTCTTGTCCTTGTAGTGAGAAACTGTCCCTAAAGGGGGAAGACTCAGCAATGATCTACGCATGAGGATACAGAAGTTAATGCAAACCACTGCATTACAGACACTTAACTTGTATCCACAGGAATGTGGCCTGGAAGTGGAAAACTGTCATGACGATCTCTTCATTGTCAAATAATTCCGGAGTAGTTCACCATTATGATCTCTGGGAAGGGACCGCGAAATGGGAGGCGACCGTGAGAAAAAGACTGAATCACCTACGAAAGGATGACGTCCTACGAGTCGGGTCGTGGAATGTCAGAAGCTTGAACGTAGTGGGGAAGCTAGAAAATCTAAAAAGGATATGCAAAGTCTTACTACGAATACAATGGGCGTCCGTCAAGTGAAATTGAAGAAAACGAGGATTTCTGGCCAGATTGAGTATAGGGTAATATCAACAGCAGCAGAATATTGTATAACGGGAATAGGATCCGTTATGAATATGAAGATAGGACAGAGTGAACGGTTCAGCGATAAGGGCACTCTTATCAGTGTCTACTACAAACCAATGTCGACAACGATGATTGACGTATACATGCCAATGTCACAAGGTGAAGATGAGGAGATAAAGTATATGAGGATATTGAAAGGGTAATACAGTACGCAAAGGGAAATGAAAATTTGATAGTGACAGGGGGACTGGAATGCAGTTGTAGGGCAAGGAATAAAAGAAAAGGTTACACGAGAATATGGGTTCGGAACAACTAATTCTGTTGTGTAAAAAAATTGCAGGTAGTAATAGCGAACACTCTGTTCAACGATCACAAGAGGAGGACGTATGCTTGTAAAAGGCCGAGTGACACGTGAAGATTTTAGTTGGATTATATCATAGTCAGACAGAGATTCGGGAATCAGCTACTGGATTGTAACGCGTACCCAGGAGCGGATATAGACTCAGATCATAATGTAGTACTGATGAAGAGTAGGCTGAAGTTTAAGAGATTAGTCAGGAAGAATCAGTACATAAAGAAGTGACACACAGATACACTACGGAATGACTAGTTATAAGTTATCTGAAGTTATAGATACACCAATATGAAACAGACCAGCAAGCAGTACAGTTGAAGGGGAACGGACATCTCTCGAAAGGCAATCACAGATGTTGGAAACAATAACATAGGTACAAAGAACGCAAATGCGAAGAAACCATGGATAACAGAAGAAATACTTATGGTGATAGAAGAAACAAGTACAAAAACGTTCAGGGAAATTCAGAAATGCGGAAATACAAGTCACCGAGGAAAAAAATAAATAGGAACTGCAGATAACCTAAGACGAAACGGCTGCATGGAAAATGTGAAGAAATCGAGAATGAAATCATTGTCGGAAGGACTGCTTCAGCAAAGAGGAAAGTCAAAATCCGCAACGGTAAAATTAAGAGTAAGTGTGGTGACAATAAGAGTGTAACGGGATTCCACTGTTAAATGCAGAGGAGAGAGGTGTAGAAGGTAAAACCTTTAGTAGAAGACAGAGAATGGGATACATCCAGCAAATAATTGAGGACGTGAGTTGCAAGTGCTACTCTTCTACGAAGAGGTTGGCACAGGTGAGGAATTTGTGGCAGCAAGCATCAGAACAGTCAGAAAACCGATTACCCAAAAATACTATTAGAGTAGCGGAGAAACACGGAGTTGCCTACATATTTATTTATAGCCGAGTTTCTGTTCCTAATCAAGCAACGCCTGGCCTTGTGGTTACTTTTATGACCTCATATCTCATGAACTATGTTTCGTAATTTTTTTTTTTTTTTTTTTTTTTTTTTTGCACGTACACTCAGCGGTACATGTGGATTCTATCTGCTAGATGAGCTGCGGATAGAGTTAATAACAAGAAAGTAGTAAGTTTAAACGTCACGCCCGTTGCACAGTGTGCCACGCATCTCACTCTTTTCGACCTCATATCTCCTGCACTATGTGTCCCAGAAAGATATGATATTGTACGCACATGCAAAAGCGTATGTGAATACTATCTGGAATTTATTACGAACAGAGTTAATAGCAAAGACGTAATAACTTCAAATGTCCTATATGATGTCACAGTTTTTCAGGTCTCATGATTTATGACGATATATCTCCTGAACTATGTGCTAAAAATTGATGTAAATTTGCCCATACCTTCATTGGTATAAGGATATACAGTTGGTAAAATGAGTCGCAAATACAGTTTATAGCAAAGAAGTAGTAGATTATGACTTTTTGGCTGAGTGGTGCTTCTGCTGGATGAACAGTGGAGAAATAGTAAGCGATGAACATTTCTCCTTTCATCAATTTGTAGGCGTGGTCAGCGAGAAAAGATTTCGTAAGGGTTTGAAATTATGTGTAGTTTGTTAGAAGTCACAAATACTGAATGAATAACGTCTGGGAGCTCACGCGTCGCGGGCTACACTTCTTTTCCATCCACACCGCCAGGGCTCTGATCGACATGTGGTTCTTACCCCATAGTGACTATCACCTGATAGTAAAGAACATGTGTACCAAGTTCGTTGAAATCGATAAAGTGGCTTAGGAGGAGACGAGGAATATACATAGATGGATTTTTATAATATGTACGGATACAATACGAGGTTATCTCTCTCCCTCCCTCTCTCCATTCTCTCCTTCTCTCTCTCTCTCTCTCTCTCTCTCTCTCTCTCTTCACTTTTCTTCCCCCCTTTCAAACACACCATAAATTGAAGACAAGTGTACATAAAAGGTTATTTTATTACTAAAACTTACTTACACTCTTAATTACTTTTGAACATAATCATCTTAATGATCTGTCGTAACTCCGGATAAGCTATCCAGTGCTCTCTTCATAAAATGTTGCCACCAATGAACTGAATTGATTCTTTGCGTTGTCTCAAAACTCCTCGTTAGTTTGTAAGCGCTGCCCTCCCAGAAACTTCTTCGCTTCAGGGAGGGATGAACGTCATTCGAGGTCGGGTTCTCTTTTGTGATATTAATCAATGAGTCATTGAGCTACACCAGCACTGTGAGAACAGACGTGCTTATGAATCAGAAAAATTCCAGAAATCAGAATTATTTTCTTCTTAAAGTCTTCGATAAATGTTTGCTCCACTACTCTCTTCTGCTTGCAGGCCACAAATAGTAGGCCTCATCTTCAGTCACAGTTCATTGACAGCAACATTTGACGACGTTGGTATTGGAGAGGCACAAAAAATGCTTCCGTCATTAAGGTAGTAATAAAATAATTTTTGGTGTACAGGTGCCTTTTATGCTGATGAGTAGGAACTTTGTGACCATCTACCTAATAGCAAGTATGTTCACTTTTGGCACGGATATCAGCGGCGACACATCGTTGCATGGAAGCAGTGAGTCCTTGGTAGGTTGTTGGACGGAGTTGGCAGCACATCTGCACACACAAATCACGTGCCCGTAAATTAAGGGGATGGGGACGATGAGCTCTGTCGCCACGTTTAATCACATCAAAGATGCGTTCGACCAGGTTCAGATCTGTCGAACTGGGGGACCAGCATATCAATTGGAACTCGGCAGTGTCTTCGTCGAACCACTCCATCACACTCCTGGCCTTGTGACATTGCGCATTATCTTGGTGAAAAATTCCACTCCCGTCGGGAAATATGCACGTGGTCTGAAACCAGTGTACAATATTCCTTGGCCGTCATGGTGCCTTCCAAGATCTACAATGGACCCACAAATGTCCACGTCAATGTTCCCCTGAGCACGATGGAGCCCCCGCTGGCTTGTCTCCTTCCTGCAGTACAGATGTCAAGGAGCTGTTCCCTGGGAAGAAGACAGATTCGTGCGGTCCCATTGGCGAGATGAAGACATCGGGATTCATCAGACCATACAACGCTCTACTAGTGCGCCAATGGTGATGGGTTTCCGGGATCCGCTTAATATGGTAGGAGTCCACTACAAACAGGAAGCGGCTACACGGGTAGCGGG
Source organism: Schistocerca gregaria (assembly GCF_023897955.1). Lineage (NCBI taxonomy): Eukaryota > Metazoa > Arthropoda > Insecta > Orthoptera > Acrididae > Schistocerca > Schistocerca gregaria. The sequence goes on from NC_064920.1 coordinate 513,862,782, forward strand.
GATGTATGGAAGGGACTGGGCGGTTCTGTAGGACAGAGGGTCTCAGGAAACCACAGAAAGTGTGTCCGTCTAAAAAGGGGCAGGTAGTTGTAGAAACGATTGGTATTGTAGTTATACATTGTCGTAGCTGTGTTGCGAAGGAATCAGAGCCCCAAGCCCTAATAGAAATCACTGAAGCACAAATAGTTATAGTCACAGAAAGCTGGCTAAACCCGGAGGTGAGTTCAGCCGACATATTTTCAAACGATCAACCAGTGTTCAGAAAGGGTAGATTAAACACAGGTTGTGGTGGAGTATTTATTGCTAGTTTACCTTGTGGTGAAATTGAAGTAGATAGTTCCTGCGAAACAGTATGGGTAGAGGTTATACTTAACAATCGGACTAAACTATTAATTGGATCGTTTTACAGACTACCCTACTCAGAATATATAGTTGCTGAACAGTTCAAAGAAAACTTGAGTCCCATTTCTAATAGATATCCCACTCATTTGATTATAGTCTGTGGTGACTTCGATCTACCATCAATATGCTGGAAAAATTATACGTTTACAGCCGGTGGCAGGCATAAAACGTCATCCAAAATTGTACTGAATGCTTTTTCGTAAAATTATCTTGAACCATTAGTTCATGAGCCCGCTTGAAGCGTAAATGGTTGCGAAAGCATACTTGACCTCTTATCAACAAATAATCCTGAACAAACAAGGAGCATCGTGATGTATACAGGACACTCTTCACACTTTCCGATCTGATCATGAACGCGTCGAAAAGACGTTCAGTCATTTCAAAGAGATAGTAGCGGCGCAATTGAGAGATGTATGCCACATAAAATAATAAGTGATGGTATTGGTTCCCCATGGTACACAAAACGGATCAGATCGCTATTGCAGAAGCACCGAAAAAAGCGTGCCAAATTTAAAATAAATTTATATACCACAGATCGGCAAAGTTTTGCAGATGTTCGAAACATAGCGCGGACTTCAGTGAGAGATGCTTTTAATAATTTCCACAACGAAACTCTGTCTCGGAATCTGGCAGAAAACCCAAGAGACTCTGGTCACACATAAAGCACACCAGTGGCAAGACGCAATCAATCCTTCACTGCGTGATAACAATGGTGAAGTCACTGATGACAGTGCACTAAACCGGAGTTATTAAACAAGGTTTATCAAAACACCTTCACCATGGAAGACGAAGTGAATATTCCTGAATTCCAATCACGAACAACTGCCAAGATGACAAACGTTGAAGTAGATATCCCCGGTGTAGCTAAGCAGCTTAAATCACTTAATAAAGGCAAGACCTCCGGTCCCAATTGTATACCAGTCAGGTTCTTTTCAGAGTATGCTGATACAATAACTCCTTATTTTGCAACTATATGCAGCCGCTCTCTCAAACAAAAAGTGCCGCCCTCTGTGGCCAAGCGGTTCTAGGCGCTTCAGTCCGGAACCGCGCTGCTGCTACGGTTGCAGGTTCGAATCCTGCTTCGGGCATGGATGTGTGTGATGTACTTAGGTTAGTTAGGTTTAAGTAGCTCTAAGTCTAGGGGACCGATGATCTCAGATGTCAAGACCCATAGTGCCTAGAGCCATTTGAACCAGCAGACAAAAAACCGTACCTAAAGACTGGAAAACTGCTCAAGTCACACAAATACCCCAAACGAGAAGTAAGAGAAATCCTCTAAATTACAGGCCTATATTACTAACGTCGATTTGCAGTAGGGTTTTGGAACATATGCTGTATTCGAATATTACGAAGTACCTCGAATAAAAAGGTTTATTGACACATAATCAGCACGGATTCAGAAATTATCGTTCTGGTGAAATACAACTATCTTTTTATACTTATGGAGCAATGATAGCTATCGACAGAGGATGTCAAATTGATTCCACTTCCTAGATTTCCAGAAGGCTTTCGACACCGTTCCTGACAAGCGTCCTCTAAGCAAACCGCGTGCCTATGGAATATCGCCTCAGTTGTGCTACTGGATTCGTGATTTCCTATCAAAAAGATCACAGTTCGTAGTAATAGACGGAAAGTCATTGAGTAAAACAGAAGTAATATCCGGCGTTCCCCAAGGAAGAGTTACAGGCCCTCTATTGTTCCTGATATATTTTGAAGGCATAGGAGACAATCTGGCTAGTCGTATTAGATTATTTGTAGTTGATGCTGTCATTGACCGTCTTGTAAAGTCATCAGGTGATCAAAACGAACTGCAAAATGATTTAGATAAGATACCTGTATGGTGCTAAAAGTGGCAGTTGAGCCTGAATACCCGGCCGGAGTGGCCGAGCAGTTCTAGGCGTTACAGTCTAGAACCACGCGACCGCTACGGTCGCAGGTTCGAATCCTACCTCGGGCATGGATGTGTGTGGTGTCCTTAGGTTCGTTAGGTTTAAATAGTTCTAAATTCTAGGGGACTGATGACGTCGGTAGTTAAGTCCCATAGTATTCGGAGCCAAGTTATTCACAGGAGTACTACACGAAATCCTCTAAATTTCGTTCAAGCGATAAGTGAAGGCTGTAATTTCATTAAAAACACTCCTCGAAATGGAAAAAAGAACACATTGACACCGGTGTGTCAGACCCACCATATTTGCTCCGGACACTGCGAGAGGGTTGTACAAGCAATGATCACACGCACGGCACAGCGGACACACCAGGAACCGCGGTGTTGGCCGTCGAATGGCGCTAGCTGCTCAGCATTTGTGCACCGCCGCCGTCAGTGTCAGCCAGTTTGCCGTGGCATACAGAGCTCCATCGCAGTCTTCAACACTGGTAGCATGCCGCGACAGCGTGGACGTGAACCGTATGTGCAGTTGACGGACTTTGAGCGTGGGCGTATAGTGGGCATGCGGCAGGCCGGGTCGACGTACCGCCGAATTGCTCAACACGTGGGGCGTGAGGTCTCCACAGTACATCGATGTTGTCGCCAGTGGTCGGCGGAAGGTGCACGTGCCCGTCGACCTGGGACCGGACCGCAGCGACGCACGGATGCACGCCAAGACCGTAGGATCCTACGCAGTGCCGTAGGGGACCGCACCGCCACTTCCCAGCAAATTAGGGACACTATTGCTCCTGGGGTATCGGCGAGGACCATTCGCAACCGTCTCCATGAAGCTGGGCTACGGTCCCGCACACCGTTAGGCCGTCTTCCGCTCACGCCCCAACATCGTGCAGCCCGCCTCCAGTGGTGTCGCGACAAGCGTGAATGGAGGGACGAATGGAGACGTGTCGTCTTCAGCGATGAGAGTCGCTTCTGCCTTGGTGCCAATGATGGTCGTATGCGTGTTTGGCGCCGTGCAGGTGAGCGCCACAATCAGGACTGCATACGACCGAGGCACACAGGGCCAACACCCGGCATCATGGTGTGGGGAGCGATCTCCTACACTGGCCGTACACCTCTGGTGATCGTCGAGGGGACAATGAATAGTGCACGGTACTTCCAAACCGTCATCGAACCCATCGTTCTACAATACCTAGACCGGCAAGGGAACTTGCTGTTCCAAAAGGACAATACACGTCTGCATGTATCCCGTGCCCTCCAACGTGCTCTAGAAGGTGTAAGTCAACTACCCTGGCCAGCAAAATCTCCGGATCTGTCCCCCATTGATCATGTTTGGGACTGGATGAAGCGTCGTCTCACGCGGTCTGCACGTCCAGCACGAACGCTGGTCCAACTGAGGCGCCAGGTGGAAATGGCATGGCAAGCTGTTCCTCAGGACTAAATCCAGCATCTCTACGATCGTCTCCATGGGAGAATAGCAGCCTGCATTGCTGCGAAAGGTGGATATACACTGTACTAGTGCCGAGATTGTGCATGCTCTGTTGCCTGTGTCTATGTGCCTGTGGTTCTGTCAGTGTGATCATGTGATGTATCTGACCCCAGGAATGTGTCAATAAAGTTTCCCCTTCCTGGGACAATGAATTCACGGTGTTCTTATTTGAATTTCCAGGAGTGTACTTAGAGATTACAATTACTAATAACCTAAATTGACACGGTCACGTAGATACTTTTGTGGGTAGAGCAACCCAAAGACTGCGGTTCATTGGCAGAACACTTAGAAGGTGCAACGGATCTACTTAAGAGACTGTTTACACCACGCTTGTCCACCCTATTCTGGGGTCTTGCTGTGAGGTGTGGGATCCGCATCAAGTGGGAAACAGGGATGACATCGTAAAAGTACAAAGAATGGCAGTTCGTTTTGTATTACCGCCAAATAAGGAAGATGTGATAGATGAAATGGAGTGGCAATCATTACAATAAAGTCGTTTTCCGTTGCGACGAGATCTTGTCATGAAATTCAAATCATCAGTTTTCTCCTCCAGTTGGGAAAACAATTTGTTGGCAGCCACGTGCATAGGGAGAAATAATCATCACTATAAAATAAGAGAAATCAGGGCTTGCACAGAAAAATTTAAGTGCTCATTTTCCCCACGCGCTGTTCGAGAGTGGAACGGTAGAGAGACAGCTTGAAGGTCGTTCATTGAACCCTCTGCCAGGCACTTTATTGTGAATAGCAGAGTAATCACGTTGATGTAGATGTAGAAATTCAAGTGCCAGTGGTCGCGTACCCATTTCAGTTGTAGCTGCCGATTTCATGGTGTTAACATTGGCATATGCATGGGTCGTAGGCTGCGGAGGCGCATCGTTAGGAGCATTCGGTGCTCTGTGTACTCAGAGACACTGTTATTCTGCCCAACACAAAAGGCTGATCTCAGTTCTGCCGCAGCTCGCCGCCTGTCCTACTTCACCAGCCTGTGCAGCCTACGACTTCCGGCATGTATACAGAGGGGTGGACCCTAACCTCGTGACGCCTGCCAGTGTTTTCACCTTCACCAGGGAAGACGAATGGAATATTCCAGAATTTGAAACACGAACAGCTGCTAGCATGAGTTTCTTAGAAGTAGAAGCCTCAGGGGTTGCGAAGCAACTCAAATCACTTGATATGGGCAAGGCTTCAGGTCCAGACTGTATACCGATTAGGATACTTAGCAATCATATACAACCGCTCGCTCACCGATAGATCTGTAACTACAGATTGGAAAATTGCTCAGGTCGCACTAGTTTGTAAGAAGGGTAGTAGGAGTAATCCATTTAACTTCAGACCTATATCATTGACGTCGGTTTGCAGTAGGGTTTTTGAGCATATACTGTATTCAAACATTATGAATCACCTCGAAGGGAACGATCTATTGATACGTAACCAGCATCGTTTCAGAAAACATCGTTCTTGTGCAACGCAGCTAGCTCTTTATTCGCACGAAGTAATGGCCGCTATCGACAGGGGATCTCAAGTTGATTACGTATTTCTAGATTTCCCGAATGCTTTTGACACCGTTCCTCACAAGCAACTTCTAATCAAGCTGCGGGCATATGGGGTAGCGTCTCAGTTGTGCGACTGGACTCGTGATTTCCTGTCAGCAAGATCGCAGTTCGTAGTAATAGACGGCAAATCATCGAGTAAAACTGAAGTGGTATCAGGTGTTCCCAGGGAAGCGTCCTGAGACCCCTGCTGTTCGTGATCTATATAAATAGCCTGGGTGACAATCTGAGCAGTTCTCTTAGGTTATTCGCAGATGATGTTGTAATTTACCGTTTAGTAAGGTCATCCGAAGACCAGTATCAGTTGCAAAGCGATTTAGAAAAGATTGCTGTATGGTGTGGCAGGTGGCAGTTGACGCTAAGTAACGAAAAGTGTGAGGTGATGCACATGAGTTCCAAAAGAAATCCGTTGGAATTCGATTACTCGATAAATAGTACAATTCTCAAGGCTGTCAATTCAACTAAGTACCTGGGTGTAAAAATTACGAACAACGTCAGTTGGAAAGATCACATAGATAATATTGTGGGGAAGGCGAGCCAAAGGTTGCGTTTCATTGGCAGGACACTTAGAAGATGGAACAAGTCCACTAAAGCGTCAGCTTACACTACACTCCTTCGTCCTCTGTTAGAATATTGCTGCAGGGTGTGGGATCCTTACCAGATGGGACTGACAGAGGACATGGAAAGGGTGCAGAAAAGGGCATCTCGTTTTGTATTATCACGTAATAGTGGAGAGAGTGTGGCAAATATTATACGCGAGTTGGGATGGAAGTCATTACAGCAAAGACGTTTTTCGTCGCCGCGAGATCTTTTTATGAAATTTCAGTCACCAACTTTCTCTTCCGGATGCGAAAATATTTTGTTGAGCTCAACATGCATAGGTAGGAATGATAATCAAAATAAAAAAAGAGAAATCAGAGCTCGAACAGAAAGGTTTAGGTGTTCGTTTTTCCCGCGCGCTCTTCGGCAGTGGAATGGTAGGGAGATAGTATGATTGTGGTTCGATGAACCCTCTGCCAAGCACTTAAATGTGAATTTCAGAGTAATCATGTAGATGCAGATGTAGATGTAGATGGGTTCGCCACCTTTTGAAGACACCACAGCACTGCCCGGATTCCCAACAACTGGTGTAGTTTCCGAATTGCTCGAACCGAATATCCGCGCCATCACAATCTGCTCTTGGTCAAATTCAGATAGATCACTCGCCTTCCCCACTCTACAGGAGGACATCAAGCTCACTGGCACTGCGTGTGTGCCTAACTAGCAGCTGTACCTCGGCAGGTGACGCTCCTGTTCCCCTAGAGCGGTTTGCATCGATAGTAGGTCCATAGTCATAATGTTCTGGCTGATGTACTTGTAATCTGTCGGAGATTGACAAAAAGGGCCTTTATAATTAGCCTGCAAGTTAGCCCCAGCTCTAGTGAAGACACGGCAGACAACGGAAGCACCTCCTGCTTAACCCTACGATGTGGCCCTGCGGGAAGAGCACGTCCTGCGCACTTCGAAATAATACGTGTTCGCCCCGAAAATACTGTGCCCCGCGGCGGCACAAAAGCCACACACACATACACACGCTCGCACACACAAACACACACACACACACACACACACACACACACACACACACACACACACGTAGCTGGGGGCGCTGTGCCGCGCGATACATACAATCGATACTCGCGTGGGCAGGCACCGGCTACGCCCCACGCCGGCGTGCTGCCGGCTTTCACCCCGTGTGCCGGCGCTCTTTTGTAGGTGTGGCAACAGATTGAATAATTACTGCTCATTCCAATTCCCTGCCCGCGGGGAAAAAATGAGGTGGGTGGGGCATCGTGGAGGGAGAAATAAATCGCATCCCCCAAACCCCGACAGCGTCACCCATTGGCCACTGTTCTCACACGGAATACAGCTCTTTGTTGTTCCCGATAGTAACTTCGCCTGTGGCTGGCTAACAGAGCGAAACAAAGGAAATTCCGTTGAACATTCTCCCGCCCCCCCCCCCCTCCTCTCTGTCTCTCTCTCTCTCTCTCTCGCCTTGTACTACCGGTGCTGTTCGCTTTTCTTGTCAGGCACTAATTTGATCATTCGTGCAGCAGGCCAATATCTTCATCGATATACGTGCCACATGTCTATGCCCACATTTACATCTACAAACGTAGTCCACAATACACCATACAGTGCATGGCACCACTATCCGTCATTCCCCTTTCTATTCCACTCGCAAACGGAACGAATAGAGCGAGGGAAAAATGTGTGTGTGTGCCTTACAAACCCGGACCCTAGGTTTATTGCGGTGGCAGTGTTTCAACACAGTTTCTCAAAAGAAAAAAGAACTCTCAATCCCTCCAGTGTTTCCCGTATGAGTTTACTATTCATTTCCGTAATAGTCCCATGTTGATGGAATCTACCGGTAACAAATATAGCAGTAATCCTTTGAATTGGTTCGATATTTTACTTTAATTTGATCTGGTGTATATTCTGAATGTTCGAGCAGTACTCAAGGAGGGGTAGCAGAAGTGTTTTGTATGTTGTTCCCTAGATGATACTCGACAGTACTCTTTTGGTTTGCAGCCGAGTTGGTAGTCAGAGGCTTCGCTGATTATTTGGCGGTCTTAATAGCACATATCCGGACCTGATCATAGGGTGGAGAGTTGTAGGATTCCCCGAAAGAGATCAGAAGTGAATTACACAGAGTAAACAGCCACTCGGTTAGTTGAGTACATATGCAGTCGCATCTCAAAGTACAAAGAAACACATGGGTCCCGAAAACCACAGTCGTATGAAATCCAGCACTCTCTCTTCGTCTACGAGACCCAGAAAGCAGTAGACACTGGCACTGAGGTATATGGCTTGTTCCTTGACTTCCGGAAGGCGTTCGATGCAGTTTTGCACTGTTGCGTAATGAACAAAATACGAGTGTGCGGAATATCTGAACAACTGTGTCACTGGAGCGAATAGTTTCTACCAAACAGAACACAGCGTATCATTCTGAATGGAGAGAAGTCCTGAGAAGTAAAATTAACTTCGGGTATACTCCAAGGAAGTATTATAAGACCGTTACTTGTACAGGACACGGGGTACCTGACCTAACTCTACCACATCTTATATTTTCGAAAAGAAACAAAATGTGTAAACTGAAATTTGCGAGGGATGCACTTTTGTCAGGGGCTCACACAATGGACATGAATACACAGTCCATAAACGTAAACAAACATAAGTTTCAACAAAAAGTTACTTTTTTGAAACGGCATGTATAAGTTTTTCAACAGAAATGTAAATTAAAGGTACAGATAGTGAGCGCAGACTTGTTTTCACTGCACTGTACTTATACCTTCGAAAATACGTACGCTTTAAAGAATGACAACGGCGCCACACTGCCGTAATGCGCCAAGCAAGGGTTGCCTACAGCAGGCTTCAGGAATGTGCAGGCAACCCGCATTACGGAATTACAGCATTGTGGTACAAACTGTGACAAAGTTCCCATTATTTAAATTCTAAGTATTCCGGGAGGTACACTGTCTAAAGCAGTGAAACAAAATCTGCCGTCACTTACTATGAATTTAGTTTTCATTTCGGTAGAAGAAAAATATATGTGTCATTTAAAAAATGTAACTTTGCGGCGGAAATTATGTTTGATTAGTCGTAGGGATTTGAGATGGCAAAGTAAGTGGGTCACCCAGTATATAAATGACATGATAGATAATATTAGAAATTCCATGAGGCTTTTCGCGGATGACGCTGTTGTACAGAGAGAAGACGCAACACTGGAAAATTGTAGCAACATGCATAAACACCTAATGCAGCATCGACCCTAAGTGCGATGAATGGCAATCAATTCTCAACATAAACAAATGTAACGTATTACGAACACATAGATCGAAAGAAAACTTTATTTTATGATTACTTGGTTGCAAAGCAATCGCTGGAAGCAGTTACTTCCATGGAGTATCTAGGTGTAAGCGTAAGGAGCAATTTGAAGTGGACAACCACAAAAGATTACTGGTGAGTAAGGCATATGGCAGACTGAGATTCATTGGAAGAATTCTTAGGAATTGTGGCCCATCAGTACAGGAAGTAATCAACAAAACAACCATTAGACAGTTGAATAGTATGGAATCAGCACCACATACGAATGATAAATGGAATATGAAGATCCGAAGAACAGCAGAGTGTTTCGTTACCAGATCATATAGTAAGCACGAATGTGTAATCTATATAGTCAACAAACTCCACTGGCAGATGCTGCAAGACAGGCATCACCGAGTGGTTGACTGCTAAAGTTCTGAGTGTGTACTTTCCTAGAATAGGCAACGAATATATTGCCTCCTCCTATGTATACCTCAAAAAAAGGCCTTGAAAATAAAATTAAGAAGAGATTCGAACTCACAAAGAGGTTCACCAGCAGTTGTTCTTCCCGCGAACCCGAACCAACGCGACTGGAACATGGAAAGAGGGAAATGACGCTGACGCACTAACTACCCTCCGCCACAAACCGAAAGGTGGGTTGCGAAATATACATGCAAATGTAAATATAGAAGAAGGATAGGGAGAACAGTGAATTTTTCACACGTTCTGTCAAAGTTGCCCTTATAACTTATACAAATAAACAAATGTTTGTCGAAAAATGTAACAGAGTTTAAAATCTCATTGATCTGGATACTATAGAAGGTGGAGCACAACACGGAATGAATCAGAATGGAAAGAGTTATAGGTTGTGGTCTTAGAGGCAAGATTTGTTCAAATGTTCAAATGTGTGTGAAATCTTATGGGACTTAACTGCTAAGGTCATCAGTCCCTAAGCTTACACACTACTTAACCTAAATTATCCTACCGACAAACAAACACACACACATGCCCGCGGGAGGACTCGAACCTCCGCCGGGACCAGTCGCACAGTCCATGACTGCAGAGGCAAGATTTACCTGATAACATGGTCAGAGCAGGGAAGAAGACGTCGAATAGAGCAAAACTTTCCGAATAACAATAGGTGATAAAAAAACCATTATGATACTACAACTATAAAACGAACGCCAATCAGCAACGTGTGAGCGGAAGTTTGTCTGATAAGCGACCGCATTTGGATGTGGCTAGCAGTCACGTTTCGGCCGATTAACTGCTGTTGAGCTATACTGTATTACATTGCACTTGCAGATATAAATTTCAAGCATAAAAAAGCATGATTTGAGCAAGAAAAGACGCTTCAGAACTTAATTTCAGTTCTCTTTTTCCACAGGGGTCTCAATTCATATTGCATATGTGTTATATTTGTTAGAATAAAAGTGCTCTCTTCAGACTGATCATTATGAATATCATTGCACCCTACAGTACCAGTTATCGACTACCTCACTGCAATGCTGTTTCGACAGCACAGATTATCAAATTAGCCAGTGAATGGCACTGCGCTACTTTTAGCCTAGTTGATTTAAAAGTCAAGCTATATCCAGACAACATTACAGAATAGTTACGTCTAATGTCACCAAGCATGGATCGGAATTAAATTTTTCCCAACTTTCACTGTTCCATCACAATCTTTAACTTAGTCTCTATGTTTTTTAGCAAAGAATGTATCATCTGAGGAAAATTCTCACTTTTGACACACTTTTGCGCGCTCTTCACTGATATCTATCATTTATTGTCCGAAGCTTCAAAATAGTAGGTTTCTGAACCATGGTCATCTGGGAAATTCTGTTTAATTGTGTGTTCTACAGTTTCTCTGTCTCGTGATGACTGGGTGTTGTGTGATGTCCTTAGGTTGGTTAGGTTTAAGTAGTTCTAAGTTCTAGGGGACTGATGACCATAGATGTTAAGTCCCATTGTGCTCAGAGCCGTTTTTTGTGTTCTACATCCTCCTGTGGTCTTACTGTCAGATTCGTATTCTCCTCTCTGTAACTTAAATGGCAAAACGTATAAATCGGGAATTCCCATTTAATACAAAGAGGAAAAGATTAATACATTGGATTGTCAATTGCTTTATCTAGTTATACCGAATAAAGCTACGATTATGCGCTTTCTATGGATCTTAGCAAATATGACATAATTTCTTTCAGCAGAAAATTTCTGACCTGTTTGAGAATCACTTACACCGATGATTACATCCAAAGTTGTAAGTTCCCTTCAATTTCTCATCTCTACTTCCCTAGACTTATTAAGACTAATAGATCAAAATAACTGAGGATTTGCTTTAATCACTGTAATTAAATGTAATTCGTGTGCAAAGAACTGATTTCTTGCGCCATTATTTATTACAGTTAGCTGATACAAATGGTTGTGAGATCACCTTAGTGATTTATTTTCAGTACTGTAAAATACAAAAGCAGAAAGATGCGGATAAAAGAACACCCCCTCAATTGGACTACAGTGGCGGCATCTATAAATTTAACATTCATTCCGAAAGTGGAATATTGTTTTTTAAGGTGTTTATAACATACTCCTTGCCTTCATACCCTTCCTTTCTCCACTTTCTACCAACCAAGAGCTTTGATCGGGTTCCATCTCAGCTCTTCCATCACGCTCCTCCTCCGACTACCCTTCTCGCCTACTGCCATTTCGTGCAACGTCACTGACAGATGTGCTCCCTTTTATAAGGAATTGCGTTAATTGATGGCATTAAAATAACACTGTATTTTCAATAGTAACAACCTGTTTTCAAATTTATTTAAGAATATTTTATTTATATTCTCCGTCGAACAATAGAAATATGCTGCTACCAGTTCATCCTCACCGTGGGGGCCAAATAAATAAAATAGCTATAAAGGAAAGAAAAGTCTTCCTCGAAGATGATACCTCGCTCATTCTACAGCATACCCGTCCTTAAAGCAATACAATCCCCAGACATTTTAGCATCTTCTTATCATTTCTGTGCTAGTACCAGTGAAGTATCACTTTTTAATTTCCCACGAGGGCCCAACCCTTCTATGGTTGGAACCAACCACTAGACATTAACCTTGTATGCTGCCTGCTTGTCACAACGTAGTCACGTTGACTCAGGTGTATAAACTTCGTTGTAAACAACTGAAGATTGAAAGTCACTAAAGCAGGTATCATTGTAATGATACTCGTACATCGGTTTGTATCCATAATTGATTTTTTCAGCTAGACGCCTAAAGATAAGAGAATGGATAGGTACGTAAGTGAGTTCATGGACCATGGCAGACGTTTTAGGTCGTAGAGTACACCCGTATTTGCAGCTGCCATCGCTAACGTATCCCAAGGTATAGTTCATGCAAGATATGAACAACTTATGTACCGAGCGGTTATAATTAAAGTGGAACTACTCTCGGAGGTCAATCGTATGGCAGCGAAACTTGGTAGATATGCTAATGCATTAATGCGGAACCGATTTACGCTGTACAAAATGGGACAAGTTTTGCCCACCAGGTGGGAATCTGGAGCTGTACAGCATCTCGTCAACGCTGAACAAACTGTGTAAGTGACGCTTAATAATAAAAATCACTTGTCTGACCTTTTCTCTCCACATACCATTCCTAATCCATTATCTGTTATACAGTGACGAGCGAAAGAAACTGGAACACCTATCTAATCGTGTAGAGCCCCCGTGAGCACGCAGAAGTTCCGCAACACGACCTGGCATGGACTCTACAAATGTCTGAAGTAGTGCTGGAGGGAACTGATACTATTAATCTTTCAAGGCTGTCCATAAATCAGTAACAGTACGAGCGGTTGCAGATCTCTTCGGGACACACCTTGCAAGGCGTCCCAAATATGCTCAATAATGTTCATGTCTAGGAAGTTTGGAGGCCAGAAGAAGTGTTTGAACTCTGAGGGGTGTTGCTGGAGCTACACTGCAACAATTCTGGACGCTTGGGTTGTCGCATTATCCTGCTGGAATTACCCAAGTCTGTCGGAATGCACAATGGGCGTGAATGGATGCAGGTGATCGGACAAGATGCTTATACCACTGCTGTGCTATTACCAATGAAGTACCTTTTTTTCCCACGAGGGTTCAACCCTTCTATGGTTGGCGCCAGCCACGAGACAGGGTGTCTATCAGAGTCGTATGCAGAGGTACCAGGGGTCCCATATCACTTGAACTGCACACGATCACACGATTACAGAGCCTCCACCAGCTTGAACAATCCCCTGCCGATATACAAGGTCCATGGATTCATTAGGTTGTCTGCATACTCGATACAATTTGAAACGAGGGTCGTCCGAGGGGAAACATATTTCCAGTCATCAACAGTCCAATGTTAGTGTTGACGGGCCCAGGCGAGGCACAAAGCTTTGTGTTGTGCAGTCATTAAGTGTACACGAGTGGGTCTTCGGCTCCAAACGCCCATATTGATGTTGTTTCATTGAATGGTTAGTTCACTGAGGTTTGTTGATGGGCCGGCATTGAAATCTGCAGCACCTTTAGCGAGTCTCTTCAGGCGTCATTTGTCCTGTTCTTGCAGCCGCAGCTATGTCGGAGATTTGATGTGTTATTGGATGCCTGATATTCAAGGGGATTCTGTGCCCCATCACTCGTGCGCCGACTGTAACACCACGTTCAAATTCACTTAAATCTTAATAACGTGCCATTGTAGCAGCAGTAACCGATCTAACAACTGGGCAGGCACTTGGTGTCTTATATAGGCGTTGCCGATCGCACTTCCGATGTCTGCCTGTTTACATATCTCTCATTTGAATGATCATACCTATACCAGTTTCTTTGGCACTTCAGTGTACATCGAAACATTTTAAACGTCTTTCTTTCGTTCACAGTGACTGATTTGCACATGGTTCCCAAAATTGGAACTACTTTTTCTTATGCATAAATCGGTACCGCACTAACGCATTAAAATATCTACGAAGTTTCGCTGCCATACGATAACTACAGCCCACACTGTGGATAGTTGCACTTAATTGTCACCACCTGATACTTATCTCCGTGAGATAAGGATAGCTGAACCACCTGTGAACAATTTATATATTGTGAGTAACTTCTATATTGTAACAGGGTGGGTTATCAGAGGATTATGAAGAGTTTCTTTCCGCTGCGTCTTGTTACGTTCGTTTCTATTTTCACAGGTAGCCTTCTCGGCTGAGATATCTCTGAGCCTGTCTGACACCAGGATTGTTAGATTTTCAGTATTGGCCTGAACGTTCCTTGGTGGAATGGCTTAGCATCGTGATACCAGTTACGGATCTACTTTAGTGAGTTGTGGTTTATTGTTGTGAAAGTCATTTATGATGGGGAGGTACCATGTTGACTATGTGCCCCTCCTTCCTGGCGTCCAAAGATGCCAATGGATGGAGTGGGTTAAGCTGTTGCCTGTAGGTCAGGGTCCAGTGTCGCCTTTAGTTCGTGGAGTTTAGTTTACTTTTATTAATTTCGAAAATAAAAATTACTGATATTCTGGTATGGTAAACATTATCAACTTTATCCAATGAATTTCATGATACCCTGACAGAAGTGGATATTAAAGAGAAGTGTGTTGGTCTCTCTCAAGTGTAACCTTAGATGTACTGTGTCACATCATCTTTCGCATTGTGATTCATTGCTTGTCTTTCGTCTTTTGTTAGCTTTTCCAAGTCGTCCCTTTATCATTGCTGTGTTTCTTATTTCTTATAAACATCTTTTTTGTGAATGTGTATGGGCTGCAACTGTTTTAGGCCCTCTGGCAGTGCGTAAATATGTGTGAAAGTTAACAAAGTCACAATAAATGACTGTACGGCACCATTGACCAGAAGAACCCGTGTGGATTTGTTCAGCTGATCGGTACAGCGGCTTCTGTTTCACACCATTTCAGCGACTTGCACGTCTTTGTGGTGAAGATGAGATGAAATGATTAGGATAACAAAGACAGCCAAGCTCTCACCGAATAAAATCTCTGAACTCGCTGGGAACCGAACCAACGACACCGCCGCAACGTTACCCACTTTTTGCTTTTCTTTACTCATTTCGATCTGTGCAGATGTAACATCTTTCAAATTCCAACGATCAGAACCTAACGAGCTTGTGATCATAGACAGAGAAACAGTCACCGACTTTTCCTTATTACGTGAGGTTGCCTGTCCCCTGACTGAATATGTTAAGGTCACGGGCCGGCATGGACACTAGACTAAGAGCTGTGGACAGAAAAAATAATATTTTTGTTTTAAATCAATATTTAGCACACAGCATGGATCAAATTAAAGCCAGTGATAAATGTATAATAAACTACTACAACGACATCGATAAAAATTTGTGTATTTGTCTTTATAGAGCACATGGTTCAAGAGATAATGGGGTGTAAACTGATTTGTGATTGTGACGTAAGAAAATGAAATGAGATTATCATTAACTTGGTCAAACAATAGTTTTCAAACACTCGGCAATTTTTCTTGACCCGCTGGATGAAAAGTAAACAAATTTACTTACCTAATGCTTGTTTTCGATAAGGAATCTGACATAATGAAATGAAATTCGGGACAAGGTTGCTTACTGGTCAGATGTGTTAGCCACTACTCACCTTGGCATTGGACAGTTGCACAAACTACCCTAGTCTATTGCCCTGCTTAACACAAATTTCAATCCATGTCTTCAGTCCATTTTCCCCTTCTTAAATTCAAAAATGGTTCAAATGGCTCTAAGCACTATGTAACTTAACATCTGAGGTCATCAGTCCCCTAGACTTAGAACTACCTAAACCTAACCAACCTAAGGATCTCTCACTTCCATGCCCGAGGCAGGATTCGAATCTGCGACCGAAGCAGCAGCGCGGTTCCGCACTGAAGCGCCTAGAACTGCTAGGCCACCTCGGCTGGCCCTTATTAAATCGTCAGTATTGCTAGGCTCAGCCTATATTGCAACAGCACCCCAACTTTGTACTTCAAGGGGAAATTCTGCCCGTATCTCATGCGTAGGTGACCTATTGATCTAGTGGAATTACATTTTCATGGAGAAATTTGAATCGCTAAGGCTTGGCAATACTGATTTTTTAAGAATGTGAGAATGGGCAGAAGGCGTGAATGGAAGTTTGTGTTAGGAAGGGCATTGGACAAGCATAGTTCGTGTAGGAGTGGCAGCCACAGTGAACGGTGGTGTGACGGACAGCACATCTGCTTAGTAAGCAAGAGACAAACATTAATTCGTAACTTCAGTTTCTAGCCCTATCGGCGATAAAGTTGAGACTCGTGCGTCTCCAGAATAATGTAATTCCACCGATTAATTTTTGTTTGTTTACAGGTAAATGTCTGCAGTCCCGATACACAAGGAATCTCGATGCCTCAGTACGGTAGCACGCCTCCTGAGGAGAAAAACTGAAATGGCGCAAATCATTTCCACTTTATCAGTGGGAGGACCATTAAGTTGTGTCTCTTCTTGCGGCGTGCTAAGTTGCTATAGCGCCAGGATTCCGGGTGTATCTGGACTGCTGACATACAGCAGGTAATAATGAAAATTTGATGTCTGTCCCTAGTAGTGCAAACGAAAGCAGCCATCTTTTTCCAGACAATGCACCTACCCAGATTTGCACTTATTCAACATAAAAATATCTGTGGCTAGATAACAGACTTTTAAAATGAATTTGTTTGTCATCGAAAGAGTGGAGTTTACTCACTGCGAAATCTGGGGCATAGACCCAAAAGAAGCAGAGGAGAAAAAAATAGAGAATTTTTGCCCTGACGAGAAATTTTGACCCTGTCATCATACCAGCAACAGCGAACTGCGACATTTTATCTGCCTGAAGTAAATAGACGGTGGGTATAAAAAGAGAAAGGGAAGTCGCCGCGTCAGAAACGGTGTGATAATGGAATATCACCGGCGACCTTATAAAAAGTTTCGCAGAGATTTATGAGGCGGCCCGGCCTGGGCTTTTATTACTTTCTGCTAGCTCTAGCCGGCCGGCACTCCAGAGAAGCCGGCCCGGCCACCTGTCTGCGCGGCTTCCGCACCGCTTGGCCGCAGTCGCAACAGCTCCCATTATACACACGCCGCTGCCCCGTCTCCGCTGTCACCTCACCGCCTGAAAAATGGTAGCTAATTTACTTCCACCGGAACAAGCCTACTATTGCACGTTTCCATTTGAGGTAAAGTTACTACCACTGGAAATTATCCGGCGTAAAATCATTTGGCATAATCCTCACATCTTTAGACAAGCATTTCCGCCACTTTGGCGACAGTCTTTCACATTAACAATTTTACTGTGCATACTGCATATAAAGGGTGAACATTAATAAAATGACAAACTGTAGGGACAAGTTCGTGGCTGGATACGGAAGAAAAAAGGGTACTAAGAACATATGTCCGGAAAATTACGGAATGTGTCCAAAGCCAACAAATTGCCCCGGAGTATTTTACAGAGCTGTATCGCATCTGCATCACAACAGGTATTCAAAGTGGCCTCCATGGGATGCAATGCACTCGTGCACACTGTTAGAAACCACATAACCTGTCGCTTTGAGAAAGACACGTTCTCAAGTAGTCCAGACAGAGTATTCCATAGGAAGTCCAAGTACGTTCCTGCTTCGAGGCTTTGTCTAATAATAAGCGGTTCCAATTTGCGGTCACCAAGGATTCGTGCCCACACACTAATCTGAACCGATGCTGATGAGACGCCTCAGCCATTCCACAGGATGATCTGTAGGCTACAGATAACACTTACGGAGATGGCAGTTCTGGTAAAAGTTCCTTCGAGGGTAAAGAGGACTGATGACAAAAATCCCAAAATTGGTGTATAAACCATCGACAAAATCCTTCCCGTACAGGGAAATCCGTTGCTGATGATCCTTGCACTCCTTGCAGTTGATAAGATAGTAGCGGTTGTCATGCTGGATACACATAATCGTACTTTGGCGCCTCTTACCTAGAGCTTGTGCTAGGGTTCAAGTGGTTCAAATGGCCCTGAGCACTATGGGACTTAACGTCTGAGGTCATCAGTCCCCTAGAACTTAGAACTACTTAAACCTAACTAACCTAAGGACAGCATACACATCCATGTCCGAGGCAGGATTCGAACCTGCGACCGCAGCGGTCGCGAGGTTCCTGACTTTAGCGCCTAGAACCGCTCGGCCACTTATGCTAGGGTTTGTCTGAATATCTTGTAGAACACGGTCCTTCAAATCTGGTATACACACGGCCCCCGGCCTCCCTGCATATTCGTCTGTGTGAAGGACCCTGATCACACAAACGGCCATAAAGGGCTTAAAATGTGTGACGTGGTTAGAGGTACTTGTTTTGCTATAGTTGTGCTGCCTCTCCACCGGTACCGTCTGTCTTGCCGTACACGAAACACCATCTCGCCTTGGTCCCGAGATGAGTACTTGACTATTCAGCTAATGTATGTCAATGACACATAAGTAATACACAGTAGTGAACACACGCCGCGTCGTCAGACGAACTTTCGTTCGTCAGCGACATCTACCGCGGCAAAGATGCATTTCCGGACGCATATTCGTATCAGTTTTCTTTCCTCCATTTCCTATCACGAATCTATTCCTGAAATTTGTCGGTTTTGTTAATTCCTAGGACAACAACAGTAAATTATTTCTAAGTAGAAAGACTGTGCAGTGTTAAGGCAAAAGACCAGCATCTGAGGAAGTACAATAGTGCAGTGCCTGTGTTACTCTGAACTGCAATGCCATGCTCCTTTAGACACGCATATATGCGCAAAGGAAAAAGCACTGCGGCTACTACAGCTGTTATAAAATACATTACATGTATTCGCAAACTGAAATATGGATAACCATCAACTCTATAATGCATACATGTCTACAGCAACCTCACACTGTAATTCAGGACAACAGAGGTACTGCAAAATCGCATATACCCTCCGACATCGGGCAAGTGACTTCCAAGGAAAATATCCCATCTGTACAGTAATAAACATAATGGAGGTACTAGTACATGTTGTAGACGCGTTGCTAACGACATATGGAAGCTTGGGTCTGGCCGTCATTCATGCACGGATAGCCGAAGGGCGCCTGCACGGTAGCTCAGCGAGTTCGGTCAGAGGGCTAGCTGCCTTCTGTAATAAAAAACTGAGTGAATGGATCAACGAAGAACCTGAACGTGTGTCATCGGACGTCCTCTCCGAACAAATTCAACGAACAATATAGAACAAAATGAGATAAAAGAGGTAAGGCTACCGCTCGCGATATGCGAGTCCCGCTGCGGCACAAATTTTCGCTGTCGTCATTCCATTCTATAGCGATAGTTATCCATAATCGCAGTTCCGAATACTTTTATGTATCGGAGAGAAGAGGTGTTAAAATCCCCCTCCGGCGTACTCTCTCTCCCGAATATCTCAAATCAGGCGACAATAAGTCATTTGTCTGATTCTTATCAATGTAAAAAAAGTTTAAATTTGTAAGTCGCGCGAGAAATCTTGCTGCATTTAAGTCTGTGGAAACGTCAGAGGCTTTTTTCGAGTCTTGTGGAATATTATTTTGAAATAAGTTCATGGACCGGCCGGAGTGGCCGTGCCGTTCTATGCGCTACAGTCTGTAGCCGAGCGACCGCTACGGTCGCAGATTCGAATCCTGCCTCGGGCATGGCTGTGTGTTATGTCCTTAGGTTAGTTAGGTTTAATTAGTTCTAAGTTCTAGGTGACTGATGACCTCAGAAGTTAGGCCGCATAGTGCTCAGAGCCATTTTTGAAGAACCTTCTGGACTACTGCCACCTTGCGATGGCACAATGAGGAGAGACGGTACGGCGTACAGGCTATGGATGCACCCTGCTTCCAGTATTTCCGTCTCTCTTGCTTCTCAACCTTATAGCGGCTGCATTTATTGGATCTGTGTAGCTTCTATTTTAATTAATGATCGATAAAATGTGAACTGGATACTGAACATTTGTGCACTCGTTGCTCCAGACTTCAGTGCTTAACATTCGATTTGTGTTGCTTTTTAATTCTCGAATACAAAATATATCCCAATTAAGGGCTATTGTGATGTTTTCGGCCCTACCTCTTCACCTACATCCTCAAGATCAGCTTTGATTAATCAATGTAGAAAGTGAATGCTTGATTCACGCTGGGGTTGTCGGTTATCGTTAACACAACCGCTTTTCGGTATTATCAACTTTTTGGAAACCAGTTTAACCTAAGTATTAAAACCACTCGAAATAACCAGTTTCTAAAATAACCGATTTTCGGTTTTTATTCCTATTGACCCCTGTAATAAACGTAGAAATCGAACTAAGACTGAAAAATTTTAACTGTTTCAGTTTCAAGATAAAAATAAACCAAATATTAAATTAAGTACTGAAATTAAAGAAAACTAAGTCCATCCACGGTTCGCTGCAGTTCTCAAAAAGTAATGAGTGGTTGAATACTACAAAAAAGTATTCTCCTTTTGCTCACATTTTCTTAGCTCTGCTCTAAGATAATGTTGTAATCGGAAATCGTACTACAGGGTGGCGCAGGGGGACGGGATATTTTGAACGTTACAGTTGGCAGCACTGTATCGCCGGCAGATGTTCGAAACTTTGCACAATTGATGCGAACGCATTGCCATTTAGTAATCATGAAGAATTGGACTGGCGCGGAACTCGCAGTAGCTGTGAGAGCGTTTTACAAAAATGGTGATAGTGCGACTGCCGCGCAGAGAACATTTCGACAGCATTACCAGCTTGGACGTCATGGACGCGTCCCATCTGCGCATGCGATTACAACGTGGGTGCGTAATTTTGAAGAAACAGGATCTGCCTTGAAAAAGAAAGCTCCAGGTGGCATTCCAAAGGTACGTACCCCCGAGAACATTGCAGCTGCTAGAGGTGCAATCGAGAGAAGTCCTCGCCGCTCCGTTCGACAGCATGCATCTTCGCTACGGACTAAGCGACGAAGCTTACAAAGAATTCTGCACGAATTAGACTTCCATCCCTATAAGTTGCAGATTGTGCAACACTTACATGAACGAGACCCAGCGTCACGTATGGAGTTTAGTAGCCAGATATTGGCTAAAATCAACGAGTACCCGAATTTTCTTGGTAGCTTATGGATATCAGACGAAGCCCACTTCCAACTGAACGGATTCGTGAACAAACAGAATTTTCGTTACTGTGCAAAGGACAATCCTTGTGAGTTCCACCAGCGACCACTACATAGCGCCAAGGTCACAATATGCTGTGCTGTATCATGTCATGGTGTTATCGGCCCTTATTTTTTTGAACGTGAAGATGGTAGTGCAGTGACAGTAACATCCGCTCGATATGTTGAAATGCTTCAAACATTCTTTAGACCGAGACTGTAAGAGCTTAATCTTAAGGTCGAAAACATGTGGTTCCAGCAGGACGGAGCCACGTCACACACTGCTAGACAATCGATGGCAGCAGTTCGTCAATTGTTTGGAAGACGAATTATTTCACGTAACGGTGACATTGCATGGTCTAGAGAGATCCCCTGATCTTAGTGTGTGCGACTTCTTCCTGTGGGGATATCTTAAAGGCAAGGTGTACCGTACACGTCCTGCAACAATCCATGAACTGAAGAACATTGAAAACGGAATCACTGCCATTCTCCAAGATTTACTACACGTCGCATTCCAGAGTTTTCATAACAGGCTGTTAGATTTTGAACGCCGAATGGGAGCACATCTTTCCGATGTCATCTTTAAAAAGTAAAGAGACATTTTTGGACATTTTGATTGTAAGGACATACTGAATAATGGCATACTGAATACATTCACTTTCGTTAATAAATTACTAGGTTTATGAATTTATTCATGGAAATGACGTTATTTCGAAATTTCCCGTTTCCCTGCGCCACCCTGTACTATTTGGTCATTATAAATAGTCAGCGTTAAATGGTGAAAACTGATGCTGAAGAACTCTATTTTTGGCTTTAATTCGACAGTTTTCAAGGGCTACAAGCAGGCAGAGGCACATGCTGTAGATACAGGCTGCAGATCAGCTACTTTCTACTGTTTAACCCAGATGGGGGCAAGTCTTCAACACTGCATGTACAAGCGCACCTTAAGCCACGACACACGGCAACAAGGACATTATTGTGTCAGTAATGCTGTACCAGTTCTTATGCTACGTGCTTTTGCTCACTACTGTCGGCATTGTTATTAAGATAGCACTCATCAATAGCACTGATCGCAGATCTGTTGTGACTGGTGTTTTAAGACACAAAATGTCATAGTCATCAGCGCCGAATATGGTGTGTGTCGCGTGCAGAAGAAACAGGATGAATGTAGATCTAGCTTGCGTAGTCCAATAAATTTAAAGAATTTCAAATTTGTAAGAAAACAACTGACAATGAATATCGAAACACATTTCAGCGACAATAGTGACAATGTGTGTGCCAGACAGGACTGTAACGTTGACTATAGTGGGCGACGCTCTTATGGAATGATCTCCATACGGAGGTCTCATGACGCCTCCCCACAGCTTCACTTGTGTTAGTACCTGACTTGTACTTTGCAAACTTGACAGTTCTCCGGCACACCTTGCTGCTTCGTGCCTTGGACTGACTGTTTGTGTCAGGGTTCAAAGTAACAGAGGGACCTGGTAGACGTAAATGAGGCGGTGTGTAAGCTGTTGCGGAGTGAACCGGTGAGAACCGCTACGACGCAGTTGCGGAGAGCGCTGCGGGCCTGCCGGGTTAAGGGGCGTTCGAGGAGGCACGTGGCGGCCGCCGTCGCAGGATACGGCCGCGCCCCGCCGTAAACCCGGCGCTGGTGGCCGGCGGCCCAGCACTGGGTGGCCGCCGGGAGTCGCTAAGCCTGCGGCACGCGTCCCGGACAATCCGCGACCAGCACAACTCGAGGACGCCGGCGGGACCGACTGTCGCCAGTCGCTCAGCAGCAAGAGACTTCGTGCTCCAACCTCCTGCACTACAGCAAATACCTACACACGTTCACCACCAAAGGTGCAATGACACGCGTAGCTACTGCCGGTTGTCGCTAAGCTGCCATCAGAGCAACTGGCGAATGTTACGCCAGTCTTACTTATTTTTATACAAGCCAGAACTAAGTTTCCTTCATTTCACATACAAGAACAGTATTTGCTTTCGAACGAATGTATCTGGATGAAATTCCACTTTCGTTGTTGAGGCAGGAGATATGAAGATATTCCGGAAGATATTACCTGACTGCGAAACGTCGTTCTGACTCACTTGACTATGCATTCAGGCAAGGACTGTAGTCAGTCTACACTACGTCCCGTCCAAAAACCAACAATTTGTCAAAGCCGTTAAAACAACAACTAAAGACATGTAGTTAGCGGTTTCTGAAGGGAATATGTTCCTGGAATGATGATACAGAGAGGCTTTAGCAGATAAGTAAGGCAGCCAACCAGTTACAAATAATGGTGGTTTTAAATTAACCTTAACCATGGCTTCAAATGATGTAAACCCCTCAGAAGGAAAAGAAACCGGCACACAACGCGACGATATAAATTGCAATCAAAACATTGTGTACCAATACTACGTACTGCACAGAACCTACTGCCTACAACAAGTGTAGGCATGTCACAAACAAAAAGGACATGTATATCAACATGGAAAAGCTAATACTCACATAGTTCACATTAGCAAACAATCAGTTAACAAAGCGATTTAACACATCTACATGAAATATGTCGGCGATGATCTGTACATCCATTTGTAAAAATTAAGGCCCCTAAAATCAAGGACTTGTCACATAAGTAAAATCAATTACATAAAATGCCAGACCATGTTAAGAGCTGCATGCCGGCTGAGGGAGAGTAGAGGGCGTGAGTACCACGCAAGCAAATCTTGAAGCGCATGCGTCGATAAACATGTACGCTTTGCGGCGTAAACAGCCAATTACGAACAGAATTACAGAAATACACGAGTATACAACGAAATGCTGAAAAAGACAAATACAAAATAAAATATGCTACCATACGTTAAGACCCTGGTACAACCATCAGTACGTTATCGCAAGAAAATACGTTTGTGTCAAAGTACGTTATTACAAGCATAATGACATTAAACAGATTATTATGATCTTCGCTACATCATCGAACGAAAAGTAATAATTCCAGTGCATAAGTACTCTATTAAACATAATGTCGTTAAAGAGCAAAAATTCATAGGTCCCTGTATCATGACAAACGTAATGACTGAATGGCATCAATAGCTCATTACAACACAAACTGACAAACGAAACTGTATGCAAAAATTGAGTAACTGAATTTTGAGGAAGAGAACCAATTGCAAACGCTACCGTTAGTCGTATGAAGACTTTTCTTGCGAGTAATATGGGTTTGAAGTCACTGAAAAATTGTCTACAGGTGAGCTGCAACTGGCCGTTTAGTAAATTCCCATCTCTGCGGTCTATATGTTTATGGATCTTTAATTCTTCCCAAAGATCCAGCCTAAGCCCTTTGACTTCTCTGTGAGGAATAGCTATATCTTCCAAATTTTTCGGAGTGTGGTTGGTGATCAGTAGATGACCAGTGTAATAGCATGGGCAATTTCTGCAGATTAATTTATAGGCAACTGAATTGGAAAACGAGTCGCCAGTATTTTCTACTGTAAGCACAAGTCTTCTCTGCAAACTAATGTCTGTAGAGAAAGAGACCTTAAAGTTATATTTATTCACTAGAGGATGTTTAACCCTTTTAGAAACATTTCCTAAGAAGGTAGTGCATATGAATCTCTTATTGAGGCAGGAAAGATCGTTGCACGATGTAGAACATTTTTGAGATGCTTTACCTAGAGTTTCAGAGCACCGGAGACTAATAAATATGCATATAATATTTCTCCTCCGGATCAGAGTTAATCAATAAAAATATTTACTAATGGAATTGATGAGATCAGTAATATTATAAGGAAGATTAGGCGTTCTGATAAAAAAAAAAGAAATTATTAAAAAGAAACTGTGCTTAAAACTCAACATAGAGGGTTTTTGCGGTCATTAATACAATAATGCTAGACAGTGGGTCGGTAATGAAGAAATGAATCGCGAGTGCTGGCGTGCATAAACATACATACGACAAATTGTAATGGGACTTCGTAAATCGTGAAAAGATAATGAAGGGCAGGATGTATGATTGAACATGAAAATTTGCATATAGGTTGCTCACAATGGTCCGATCAGGTGCATCACCTTATCAAGACTTTCACGTTACCTCGTCTCAAATTGACATTGAAACAGATAAGTACGGGTTAGGACAAGGTAGACGCAAGCGTACGTCTACATCGGACGTTAAGACAGAAGAGAGTATGTGAAGGAGATGAGACACCTCGCTACAGAAGCTAAAATGTTTTGTTTAAACAGAAATAATTCACATTGGAAGAGACACTGATTACTTTTGCATATATGTTTTACTGCGTTTCATCGTTTCACCTGTGGTCGCTTGCCTATTTACACTCCTGGAAATGGCAAAAAGAACACATTGACACCGGTATGTCAGACCCACCATACTTGCTCCTGACACTGCGAGAGGGCTGTACAAGCAATGATCACATGCACGGCACAGCGGACACACCAGGAACCGCGGTGTTGGCCGTCGAATGGCGCTAGTTGTGCAGCATTTGTGCACCGCCGCTGTCAGTGTCAGCCAGTTTGCCGTGGCATACGGAGCTCCATCGCAGTCTTTAACACTGGTAGCATGCCGCGACAGCGTGGACGTGAACCGTATGTGCAGTTGACGGAATTTGAGCGAGGGCGTATAGTGGGCATGCGGGAGGCCGGGTGGACGTACCGCCGAATTGCTCAACACGTGGGGCGTGAGGTCTCCACAGTACATCGATGTTGTCGCCAGTGGTCGGCGGAAGGTACACGTGCCCGTCGACCTGGGACCGGACCGCAGCGACGCAAGGATGCACGCCAAGACCGTAGGATCCTACGCAGTGCCGTAGGGGACCGCACCGCCACTTCCCAGCAAATTAGGGACACTGTTGCTCCTGGGGTATCGGCGAGGACCATTCGCAACCGTCTCCATGAAGCTGGGCTACGGTCCCGCACACCGTTAGGCCGTCTTCCGCTCATGCCCCAACATCGTGCAGCCCGCCTCCAGTGGTGTCGCGACAAGCGTGAATGGAGGGACGAATGGAGACGTGTCGTCTTCAGCGATGAGAGTCGCTTCTGCCTTGGTGCCAATGATGGTCGTATGCGTGTTTGGCGCCGTGCAGGTGAGCGCCACAATCAGGACTGCATACGACCGAGGCACACAGGGCCAACACCCGGCATCATGGTGTGGGGAGCGATCTCCTACACTGGCCGTACACCTCTGGTGATCGTCGAGGGGACACTGAATAGTGCACGGTACATCCAAACCGTCATCGAACCCATCGTTCTACCATTCCTAGACCGGCAAGGGAACTTGCTGTTCCAACAGGACAATGCACGTCCGCATGTATCCCGTGCCACCCAACGTGCTCTAGAAGGTGTAAGTCAACTACCCTGGCCAGCAAAATCTCCGGATCTGTCCCCCATTGAGCATGTTTGGGACTGGATGAAGCGTCGTCTCATGCGGTCTGCACGTCCAGCACGAACGCTGGTCCAACTGAGGCGCCAGGTGGAAATGGCATGGCAAGCCGTTCCACAGGACTACATCCAGCATCTCTACGATCGTCTCCATGGGAGAATAGCAGCCTGCATTGCTGCGAAAGGTGGATATACACTGTACTAGTGCCGACATTGTGCATGCTCTGTTGTCTGTGTCTATGTGCCTGTGGTTCTGTCAGTGTGATCATGTGATGTATCTGACCCCAGGAATGTGTCAATAAAGTTTCCCCTTCCTGGGACAATGAATTCACGGTGTTCTTATTTCAATTTCCAGGAGTGTAGATGTAGGAAGTCGCAAAAAATGGGATCAGATAACAACATGAACTTGAAAAAGTCAAATATGAAAGCTTGGAGTCTCCATAAGAAACTAGGTGGTTCTAACCCAACTGTACGCCAATCTCGAGGAATATCGGGAGACCAAATTGCAGAGCCAGTTGCATTGCTCTCTAAAGTTCCATGTAACAAACAATGTAATAAAGGTATTAAAAAACAGAAGAAAGTACGCCGACAGGAAACAACAGGTAACCCTGTTTACTCCAGGTCTCTTACTGTCGGTGAGGTAACTAAAGCCGTATAAAACTCTAAGCCTTACAAACGTCCCGGTTTCGATGGAATGCACTGGGAATTCCTCAAAAACTCTGGAAAACATACAAGAACATGGCCAAACAAATTTTCCTCTGGCATCCTGCAAACAGGATACATCTCTAAGGCGCTCAAGAAATTAAAAGTTATCGCAGTACTGAAAACGAAAAAATCGAATAACCCAGCTGAAAGTTACCCGTCCTATAGCACTATTGACTTCCTGTTACAAATAATAATTTATTCTAGAGCAAATACGTCCCTTGATACTAGAGTATGTTCCCGCTGAAAAGGCTTTATTGAGACCCCATCGCAGTGGTGTCGACCAAGTACTCAACCTGACAACACACTTTGAGTCTGGGTTTCAGAAGCGGTTGAAAACTACAGTGGTCTTTATTTACGAATTGCTCAATGTTTAGTAAATAATGTGCTCAGAACTTCCCTGCTAATAACAGCTAAAAGTCAGAGTAAAATGAGACATCTAAATCATTTGCTTCCTCAGTACTCGCCGCAGTCCTGTTTAATCTATACGTATTGTGTTGATGAAGTACGACTTCTACAGGCTGTATATATGCTGACAACATTTCCCTTGCTTACCGCAGTAAGGTCATAGAGGAATGCAGCATCATCTTATTGAAAGATCTTACAGAAATGCAAAGATACTGTACCAAACGAGACCAAAACTGAAGTGTTGTGCTTTCACCACAGCAACAAACGAGCACTTCTATAGTTCCAAGTATAGTTCAACATTAATTTAGTTCGCTGTAATCCTTTCCAGAATAATTAGAAATAATAGTGGAATGAACAATATATTTTAAAAAGCCTCTAAAAAGCACCATAACGAAACTTCGTACCAGGAACAATATAATCCATAACTTGTGCAGTACTGCTTGGGAACGCAGCCTCCCGCAGAATATCAGCACTTAGGCTTGTGTACTCGGTTGCCTAATACTACCGCCACGTGACGAATATTCATGCCAAACTGATTCAGACAATGATAATATTTAGCGCTCCCCTTTCTTGGCTATCTCTTTTGAGCCGTACCACCAGTCCTCATATAAGCAGACAGAAAAGATTGGTTGACGAATACAA
Organism: Schistocerca gregaria; assembly: GCF_023897955.1. Taxonomy (NCBI): domain Eukaryota; kingdom Metazoa; phylum Arthropoda; class Insecta; order Orthoptera; family Acrididae; genus Schistocerca; species Schistocerca gregaria. The sequence goes on from NC_064920.1 coordinate 513,891,182, forward strand.
CAAAATTGTAGCCAGTCCGCACTTTCCACAGCACAGTGACATAGTCAACAATGCTTTTCAAAGGCTTGAGTCGAAAGTCTAAGTCTAAAGTCTAAAGTCTAGATCACTACAATTAGCAGAACTACTTTTGAGGGAAAATTTCAAAATGAACGATAAGTAGAGAGAACATTGGGAAGCCCTGAAACCAGCACAGACACCGTTCACTACCGATCCTACTTCACAACAAAATTGGAATTGCGTCGCCAAGTATGGAAAACACTCAACAGAATGAGAATACCACATTGTCATCCATTGTGACTCGTGTTACAAATGGTGAATAACCGAATCACAGATCTGCCGGGAACCTCGTCAGACTGTTCACACCTTGGCACCGAATGCTGCCTTACATAACATCCAGGAGGAAAATGTGAGTTTTTGACGTTTCAGTCTCTGAACTGGATTGGATTCACTGTCTTAACTTCAAAATATAAATTTGTTTATACACTATTAGTATGTTCTGTTTTATCCTTGTGACTACATACTGAATTTCTTTCACTTTATTTTGAAGATATTACTTTTATGGATTATACCAAATCCATACGCTAAATAAATAAATGAAATTATAGTTAGAGAACCATTGCCTACCCTTAATGTGCTGATGAGTGTCTCGTTTCGCGTAAGACTCTGCAAACATAACCTAAATGTCACTGCAGATGTCATTGTAGAAGCCAAACGCAATGTAGGTATCTTAACTATAAATACCTGTGAAGACCTCATCATCTTCTCGTTCACACTTGCATCTACTTAGACGTTTGGAGGGCACCATTTTTCTACTTCCCTTCACACATGTGGTCCAAACATTCCATGCGTTTCTTGCAAGCAAATGTAGAATTTGTCTGCTGATACAACAATATCAATAGCGTAGGTTTATGTCGCACTGTTAACTGACTGCAATGTCGACACATTGTTTCCTTCTCTTTCGTGGATAGCGCTCTTTTGGAAGGAAGTTGATAGCTGAACTGACTCCGATCACAGCTCTATACAGAACCATTTTGATATTTTTGTTATGGTACGCTCGTTGCCTTCAGCAACAAAAGTTTGAGTTCCTTGCATCCTCTCTTGTCCGTTGCCGTTACCTTATCATTCTTGGAGTACAGCTGCACGGGGTGTTGTTATCCTAAACTCATTTGACAAATTAGTGATAAGTCGCTAGGGGAGTGCCAACAAAACGACTATTCAGGTTGGTTATCGGAATGTATGACTCTGGGGACATACCATCCGGCTTTCGGAAAAGTATCATCCACACAATTCCGAAGACTGCAAGGGCTGGGAAGTGCGATAATTATTGCGCAGTCAGATTAACAGCTCATACATCCATGCTGCTGACAAGGATAATAAATAGAAGAATGGAAAAGAAAAATGAGGCTGTGTTAGATGACGATCAGTTTGGCTTTATGAAAGGTAAATACACGAGAGAGGCAATTCTGACGTTCTGTTATTTGAAACAAGACTAAAGAAAAATCAAGACACTTTCATAGGTTTTGTCGACCTAGAAAAAGGATTTGACAATGTAAAATGGTGCAAGATGTTCGAAATACTGAGAAAAATAGGGGTAAGTTATAGGGAGAGACGGGTAATATACAACATGTACAAGAGCTAAGAGGGAATAATAAGAGTGGACGACCAAGATCGAAGTGCTCGGATTAAAATGACTGTAAGACAGGGATGAAGTCTGCCGCCCCTAATGTTCCATCTGGACATCGAAGAAGCAATGATGGCAATAAAAGAAAGATTCAGGAGTGGAATTAAATTTCAAGGTGAAAGGATATCTGTGATAGGATTCGCTGATGACATTGCTATCCTAAGTGAAAATGAAGAACAATTACATGATCTGCTGAATGAAATGAAAAGTCTGAGTACAGAATATGCATTGAGAGTAAATCGAAGAAAGACGAAACTAATGAGAAGTAGCAAATATGAAAGCAGCCAGAAACTTAACATCAAGAATGATGGTCACGAATTTAATGAAGTTAAAGAATTTGCTACCTAGGCAGCAAAATACCCAAGAAGTACGAAGTAAGGAGGGCATCAAAAGCAGACTACCAATGGCAAAAGAGGCATTCCTGGCCGTGAGAAGTCTACTAGTATCGAACATAGGCCACAATTTGAGGAAGAAATTTCTATGAATGCAGTGTGAAGCACAGCATTACATGATCATGAAGCACGAACTTTGAGAAAACCGGAAAAGAAGAAAATAGAAGCATTTGAGATGTGGTGATAAAGACGAATGTTGAAATTTAGGTGAACTGATAAGGTAAGGAATGAGGAGGTTCTGCGCAGAATCGGAGAGGAATGGAATATGTGGTAAACACAGAAAAGGAGAAGGGACAGGATGGTAGGACATGTTAAAACGTCAGGGAATGACTTCCAAGATGTCAGAGGGAGCTGTAGAGGGCAAAAACTGCAGACGAAGACAGAGCTTGGAATACATCAACCAAATAATTTTCGAAAATCCAACTGCACATACACACTGCTCCATCTTCCTGGTCTCGACTGGTGTAGCGGTAGGCAAAGGGCGAATTTGACGTAGCATACACACCAACCTTCAGTGGCGGAGTGCAGGTGTTTGCAGATAAATTGATATCACCGGTGCAATAAGGGACCTTCAGACGATCGGTCTTGGTATTGTGGTGTAAACGTTTTCTTCGAGCCCATATACATTCCTTGTTAGCGACTTTTATCTTTGGTGCTAGTACTTCCTCCTGGAATTAACCTCTGTCCCAGGATACGTTAAAAGCCTCCCACTGTTCATAACATACTCACACCATCTAAATACCGGTAACTGTATCTTCGGTGGAATTTATTTTCGGCACATAACACGGACCTTTCCATTGCCTTGAGCTCCCTATTGAACAAATCAGTGCTTGTAATTCTCTAACGTACACTGAATGCCAAGCCATTTGAGGTCACATAAACAGTAATAGAATTTGACCACATATTCTACCGCAAAGAAACAATGCAACGAAAATTTACTGGACCTCAGATCGACAGATCAACAAACCTTCACTGAATGCTCCCTAGTATCTTTTTTTACAGAGTAAACGGGTCTTAACGATCATTGGAGGTAAAATAGCGTGCTGGAATGCACACTGCGAAAAAGTTTAACGAACTAAGTTGATTCAAAATCCACATTTATTCACGAAACGGTACGTACTCGTGAACTTCAGGAACGTTTAACAATTATTTTCACACAGGGGATTCTGTTTGTCATTATATTAATCATCATTATTCAGCGAGGATTAGGTTAATTAAGGAACTCAACATACACTCTCATGTGCTCAAACATAAAGACTCAAAAATTCAAAGAATACCGAAAACAGAGTTCACCGTATTCTAGCGAAGTCGTCAAAACTGGGCAATGACAAACAGCGAATGCAAGTACGAAACACCATCACATTGTCAGTTTTAGTTTAAACGCGATCAACTAAAGCGAAGCTATCATAACCCTGAAAATATATCGTAGAACTTCACTTTTTCAACTGTGAATTGACAAAAGGTATTTTAATGCTTGCTGAGCACTGTTTTGAGCACCAATAAACAACACTGCTCCAAATGGTGAATTCTGAAGGATACAATAATTTCTGATGGGAAAGATAGCTGCTTTGAGAATAATTAATGTGTCAAAATTTCATACGTCTATTATAATTTGACTTACTCGCTTCGTCAGAATGCAGTTTTACAAAGTCATATGAAGTGAAACTAAATGATAGTAGTCCATTTACATGAGAAATTTGTAACTATATATCAAGTATTCACTACGTCAATCGTGACGTCACCTTTTTTCGGCCTTCCTGAGAAAATTTTCTTCCAAAGTGCACTGTTCTATCACTGACTAGACGTAGTTTCGGTACCGTTGCAATGGTACTGCCAAAGATATCAGTGCCGAGTCGCCTAGCGGAATTCCCTTGTCGTAACATTTCTTTGTAACATTTATTTACACAGTCTGTAGCTGTCTACTGGATGTGCCCATACTGATTCCAAAACACAACACCTGCTCGCAGTATAGAGGGTTGTGGAATTTTATTTAAAAAACACTCACGAAGTTACGTTTCAAAGCATTTTAATTTTTGTTCCTTTCTTGTTTTCTCATTTTTAAACTACTATTAGAAATATAATTTTGATTAGTACCGCTCAGCTGTCTTCTATCATCTTACCCAAGTATCGAAAATACAATTCTCGTTTCGTCTGTTCCCTCTCAAAGCTCGTTTTCTGTATAGTGACACACACTGTAGGTGCAACTCGTTCTGCTGCCACTCTAGAAAAGTGAATACACCTCAAGGAGGTGAAAATGTACAAGTTGTAAGTCAGTGGGTTAGAGGAACCACAAAAAGTCAACATTTGGACGGTTTGGCGCCGATTTAAGCTCCGCTCCATCACAATCGGATTGGAATGCTTTAACCATCGCCCCACCTCAGTCATCTCTTTAACTTCAACATCCTATTATGCTTGTCAAACCAATCGTGAAACATCACAAACAACTGGTGCTCTGGAAAAACGTTAAAATTTACCATTGTTATATTGCAGCTAAAGCGCAGATTCTGAGCCTAGCTCTACACACAGTTTAATGAATGACAATCTGAATTTAGATTTTAATTTAAAACGCGACTTCATTAAGGATATTTAGTACTACGAAGCTAGCAAGTATTTTATCTGTGTAACTCAAAGTCAGAATATCATCAGGAACTAGCTGTTAGTTTCTAGGACCAAAGTTCTTAGCACAGAACTAAAATTTAATGCTCAGTTTCCCAAAATTCCTACATTCTGGTGTCACACTTTACATAAATTATTCGATTAACAATAAAGATGCCAAACTGTAATCATTGTACAGCGTTATGTTAGACCTACTTTTTTTATTGTTATTGAAACCTCCACCTGTCTCTCGGGCTATATCAACGACGTATGAAATCGTTGTTCACCGTACTGGAGAGAGTTGCATTTCAGAGCACGTTTCTATGTATCATTTGCAGTTCACTAATTTTCCAACACTCAGCCAGTAGGATCTGTGCAATGAGCTGTGTGAAACAGACCAATGAATCATATAAAGTGGTCCCTATTTGTTGCTTACCGTTTACGCAGGAGAATCCATCACTTTGGTGATGATGCATCGCCCCAGCTGGGAGTCTGGCGTCACATTAATTCGTTAGCTCAGCGAAAGCGTCAGGTGTGCGATAACACAGTAAGTGAACACGTTGTGCGTTAGAGGTTGGGCGGTGCCCTGCCCAATAAACCAGGTCCTGCCTGCTATAGTGTTAACATATCCGGTTCCTCACTTCTCTTTAACTTCAACATCCTATTATGCTTGTCAAACCAATCGTACAACGAAGAAATACTTCATGCGACACATAAATACTACGCCTGGGATGGTAGCATTTCAGACAACGTGTGGAATCTACTTAGAGTAACAACTTAAAATTTGTCCATGGATGAGGACTCGAAGTTAGACGTCTAGAATCTTGCTTCTTGGTTCTGTCACGTACAACGTGTGTTCAAAAAATAACAGTCTTTTGTCCAAGAATTTTATATATTCTTCTATATTAATGGCACTCTTTACAAAATAGTCTCCGTTAGACACTGCACGCTTATATCAGCGCGTTTTCCAGTCACCGAAACACTTCTGAAACTCAGTTATTGGAATACCTTTAAATCTCTCCTGGTTGCGATTTTAATCTCATGCAAGCCTTTAAGGTTTTCTTTATTTCTGCGAACAGAAGAAAACATCACATTCGACAATGTCAAGCTAATATGGAGGCTGGGATGGCATTCAAGATTTGTTTTTCCCTAAAATTCACGAACAAGAAACGGACACATGGTACACTACACCAACATTTGGAACATAGTGAGCGTAACCTTCACATTTGGCACCTGTTATGGAGGGTTGTTCAGTCTTCGCAATACATAATGCTTTCTGTCGGATGATTGAGTCTTACTTTCGACGACGTATCGGTAAGTCCATGTTTCGTCACATATTACGATACGTTTCAGCACTCCTCCTTTGTTGTTAACTTCGCCTAGGGTCTTCTGAGCAACTTCCATCTGTCGATATTTTTGTTCTACATTTGACGATGTTGGAACAAATTCTGCAATAGCATCTTTAATACCCAAAAACCTGAAAAAAAATTTATAGCATCAGGCAACTGATATGCCAAACACCATCAGTCACTTCTGTCACTGTCATTCAGCGATCGGTTCAATTTCTGCAGTCTCTCATCTGTTGATGAGACGGTGGGTCGTCCAAGGCCTTCTATGAAACGCCTGTATCAATCACAAACACTCGTTTTACTCATAGCAGACTGCCCAAAACAAATATCTGACGTTTCTAAATCTATGCTGCACTTAAACCCTCCGTAATGCAAATTATCTGACTGATTTTGTAAAAAATTAATAATCGCCTACAGTACATAAACAAAAGTTTTATTTTTTAACAGGAGACAAAAGAGTAAGTAACCAATGCGGCTTCTGTTGTACGGATTTTTACCAACAAGTTTCAGTCATGTAGCAGTTTTAGTGTTAAATATGATATCATTGAAAGAAAGCTAAAATGTCGTCTTCAAATTTTATACAAATCAGTGTCCATAACGCTTGAACTATGAAGACAGATCTCTTGATTGACAGTTACTACATAGGGTAATTTTACATTATACCGGGTTTCCCAAATCTTAAGTGCCAAAATTATGCAGAGAACTTTGAGATACGAAATAATAAGTTAGCCACTGTAAAGACGACACGTTCAGTTTCAGAAAGGTACAACAAAAATACTGTTACACATAGGGCTTTCGGCCGAAGCCTCGTTCAAAAAAGAAAGGAAAACACACGCGCTTTCATACAAGGAGGCAAACCTGACTTACAAGTGACCCGAATCTATGGCCGCAGTTTGGCGTGTGTATGACGCCTGCCTGTTTTCTTCAATGTCCGTGTGTTTTCCTTTCTTTCTTCACGAAGGTTTCGCATGAAGGCTCATTGTGAACACTATTTTCGTTCTGTAACTCAACTTCTTATCTTAACGGTGAGTAACAATCCATCCCTTTCATACTGTTGTTGATGCTCCGACATTCAATTTGAATTGTTTTAAAAAATTACTTAGGTCAGAGGTGGGCAACAGTTTTGGCTCCAAGGCGACTTTGTAGATGCAGAGGTTAATGGATGCCCTCGCCATTTAAAATGATTGCATGCATTAGCTAACTTTGCATTTCACAAAAGTAATAAATTCACAGACAAAAATCATGACTATGTTGGTGTACCGCACAGAAACCATTAGCGGGCCGTATGCTGCCCTTAGGTCGTTATTTTCCCACACCTGACTTAGGTAATTAGAAAGTAGTTTCTGATTACCGTAGCAACAATTTAAGCTCATAGAGTGCGTTCAGTGTGGCGATTCCTTTTCTCATAGTATGGCTTATATCACACCTCACTGTCAGTACATGTAAATCATCTGGCCCCATTGATCACAAATTTCGTTGATGATACAGCTACATGTGTTTCCCAAAGCGTTACTACTGCGGGAAAAATGAGAAGAAGAAAGATGGAGAAGAAAATTTTATGAATACATCAAAGAAAGTTTTGCATCACCTCGGTTCCAAGTTCATGAACCTGTACAGAAAATTCTTATGGAGATCGACATAAACATCATTTTCGCCCTCTTTATTGCTCATGAAAATCACACATTGCATGCTATACCACCATTCAGTCAGACCTTCAGTGGTGGTGGTCCAGAATGGTGTACACACAGATGCCTATAATACCCAGTAGCACGTCCTCTTGCACTGATGCATGCCTGTATTCGTCGTGGCATACTATCCACAAGTTCATCAAGGCACTATTTGTCCAGAATGTCGCATTCCTCAACGACGATTCGGCGTAGGTCTCTCAGTGTGGTTCGTGGGTCACGTCGTCCACAAACAGCCCTTTTCAGTCTATCCCCAGAATGTGCGCTAGGGTTCCTGTCTGGAGAACATGCTGGCCACTCTAGTCGAGTGATGTCGTTATCGTGAAGGAAGTCATTCACAAGATATGCACGGTGGGGGCGCGAAGATGAAGACGAATGCCTCACCAGTATGCTGCCAATATGGTGGCACTATCAGTATCGTAGGATGGCATTACCGTATCGTACAGCCGTTACGGCGTTTTCCATGGCCACCAGCATCGTACGTCTGCCCCACATAATGCCACCCCAAAACGGCGGGGAACCTCCACCTTGCTGCACGTGCTGGACAGTATATAGAAGTCGTTCAGCGTGACCGGGTTTCCTCCAGACACGTCTCCGACGATTGTCTGGTTGAAGACATATGCGACACACATCGGTGAAGAGAACGTGATGCCGATCCTGAGCGGAACATTCGGCATGTTGTTGAGCCCATCTGTACCGGTACATGGTGTCGTGGTTGCAAAGATGGACCACGTCACGGACGTCGGGAGTGAAGTTGCGCATCCTGCAGCCTATTGCGCACAGTTTCAGTCGTAACACCACGTCCTGTGGCTCCACGAAAAGCTATATTCAACATGGTGGCGTTGCTGTCAGGTTTCCTCGGAGACTTAATCGGTAGGTAGCGGTCATCCACTGCAGTAGTAGCCCTTGGGCGGCCTGAGCGGGGCATGTCATCGACAGTTCCCGTCTCTCTGTATCTCCTCGATGTCCGAGCAACATCGCTATGTTTCACTCCGAGAAGCCTGAACACTTCCCTTGTTGAGAGCCCTTTCTGGCACGAAGTAACAATGCGGCCACGATCGAACCGTGGTATTGACAGTCTAGGCATGGTTGAACTAGAGACAACATGAGTTGTGTCCCTCATTCCTGGTCGAATGACTGGAACAGATTGGCTGTCGGACGCCCTTCGTCTGTTAGGCGCTGCTCATGCATGGTTGTTTACATTTTGGGCGGTTTTAGTGACATCTCTGGTCAAAGGGACTGTGATTTAATATCCACAGTGAACGAGTTCTGGGAACCGGGTGACGCAAAACTTTTTTTTTGTGTATGTATTTACGTAACATTGACTGAAAGGTTATCAGGGAGCTGAAATACAGCTTTCTCATAACACATGTCCTTTGTTTTGCTTTCTCAGCGTGGTATTAAGCAACAATGGCCACTATGGCCATTACTCCATTTTTTGTCCTGCTACTTTTCCCTCTGGCAACGTGTGGTCGATTTGCTTACCTTGTAACTGTTGCTTTGTCGGTACTGAAGTGAGAAACTGTTGATTTTGTGTGAGTATATTTGTCGAAACTGCTCGTACTGACATGACCTGTTAATACGATCCTTTGCAGTTTCGTTAGCTGTAGCTTGCAAGTCGAGCGAGATGTGCTTGTGTGTGTACGAGTGCTATTCGGAAATTAAGGGACGATCGTTCGCGGAATGGAAACCAAACCGAAAATCCGATGAAACGTTGCACAGATATGCTACGCAGTATTTCCAGTATGCCACTAGATAGCGTGAAGTCGCTCTTCTCAGTTCTGAGCGCACAGTGAGAACGTAAAGATGTGTAGATAATAGTTTCCCTCACCAAGTATGGGTTCCTGCAGAGCGTTTTCGCATGATCTCATGCAACTCCACTTAACGTAACTCTCGTGCGTTTCATACTTCATAACAATTCTCGGACGCACACTTTAGTGGGAATGAGGATGGTCGTGTAGCGTTTTCCATGCGAGAATTGGACCACCGACTGTATGTAATAAATTTTTTTTTTTTTATTTGTGACTCCTTTTCTTTGCTATCAGTGTAATGTAATAGAATGAATATGAGCCGTATGCAAAAAAGAAACACACGTTAATGCAATGGCTCAGCACAAAAGAGAAATAACTAATGTAGGAATATTATCAAAAGTGCAATATGTTGTTTAATTTAGCCCGACGTGTTTAAGCACTCAGTAAACTAGCTCAGTTCTCAGGGTAGTTACGTAATCGTCGATAATTAATTGTCCTTTTCTTATTTATGCAACACTACAGATATTGTTCCAGGCTCGTGAGAAGTCGTGTGCTTATTGCACCAGAGAATATTTGCCAAGTCTGTTCGATGTACACTACTGTAACACGTAAGTTACCGAGGTTTCGTCTCGATTCACCAATATAAGATAACAAGAGCAGCATCTAGAAATGAAATCCTAAGAAATTTTGGTCCTATGTCAAAGCGGTAGGTGGATCAAAACAAAATGTTCAGACACTCTGTGACCAAAATGGTACTGAAACAGAGGATGACAGACTAAAGGCCGAATTACTAAATGTCTTCTTCCAAAGCTGTTTCACAGAGGAAGACTGCACTGTGCTTCCTTCTCTAGATTGTCGCACAGTTGACAAAATGGTAGATATCGAAGTAGACGACAGAGGGAAAGAGAAACAATTAAAATCGCTCAAAAGAGGAAAGGCCGCTGGTCCTGATGGGATACCAGTTCGATTTTACACAGAGTACGCGAAGGAACTTGCCCCCCTTCTTGCAGCGGTGTACCGTAGGTCTCTAGAAGAGCGAAGCGTTCCAAAGGATTGGAAAAGGGCACAGGTCATCCCCGTTCTCAAGAAGGGACGTCGAACAGATGTGCAGAACTATAGACCTATATCTCTAACGTCGATCAGTTGTAGAATTTTGGAACACGTATTATGTTCGAGTATAATGTCTTTTCTGGAGACTAGAAATCTACTCTGTAGGAATCAGCATGGGTTTCGAAAAAGACGATCGTGTGAAACCCAGCTCGCGCTATTTGTCCACGAGACTCAGAGGGCCTTAGACACGGGTTCACAGGTAGATGCCGTGTTTCTTGACTTCCGCAAGGCGTTTGACACAGTTCCCCATAGTCGTTTAATGAACAAAGTAAGAGCATACGGACTATCAGATCAATTGTGTGATTGGATTGAGGAGTTCCTAGATAACAGAACGCAGCACGTCATTCTCAATGGAGAGAAGTCTTCCGAAGTAAGAGTGATTTCAGGTGTGCCGCAGGGGAGTGTCATAGGACCGTTGCTATTCACAATATACATAAATGACCTGGTGGATGACATCGGAAGTTCACTGAGGCTTTTTGCAGATGATGCTGTGGTGTATCGAGAGGTTGCAACAATGGAAAATTGTACTGAAATGCAGGAGGATCTGCAGCGAATTGACGCATGGTGCACGGAATGGCAATTGAATCTCAACGTAGCGAAGTGTAATGTGATGCGAATACATAGAAAGATAGGTCCCTTATCATTTAGCTACAAAATAGCAGGTCAGCAACTGGAAGCAGTTAATTCCATAAATTATCTGGGAGTACGCATTAGGAGTGATTTAAAATGGAATGATCATATAAAGTTGATCGTCGGTAAAGCAGATGCCAGACTGAGATTCATTGGAAGAATCCTAAGGAAATGCAATCCGACAACAAAGGAAGTAGGTTACAGTACGCTTGTTCGCCCAATGCTTGAATACTGCTCAGCAGTGTGGGATCCGCACCAGGTAGGGTTGATAGAAGAGATAGAGAAGATCCAACGGAGAGCAGCGCGCTTCGTTACAGGATCATTTAGTAATTGCGAAAGCGTTACGGAGATGATAGATAAACTCCAGTGGAAGACTCTGCAGGAGAGACGCTCAGTAGCTCGGTACGGGCTTTTGTTGAAGTTTCGAGAACATACCTTCACCGAAGAGTCAAGCAGTATATTGCTCCCTCCTACGTATATCTCGCGAAGAGACCACGAGGATAAAATCAGAGAGATTAGAGCCCACACAGAAGCATACCGACAATCCTTCTTTCCACGTACAATACGAGACTGGAATAGAAGGGAGAACCGATAGAGGTACTCAGGGTACCCTCCGCCACACACCGTCAGGTGGCTTGCGGAGTACGGATGTAGTTGTAGATGTAGTAGAATCCTGTGACTAGACCTTTTCTGTCTGGGATGTTATCTCCTTATATAAAGAAAAATCTGTAAATGAAATTGTTAAATTATTAGTAGCTGCCTCTGGTCTCGCGGGAACTGAAATAAAGTTAATTGTCCTAACCGACGGTACGTCTCGTAGTTGAGCTAAAAGAAAAACGTTAAAGATTTTTCTAAGATGGCGGCTAACAGTGAAAACTCTTTGTTAAGGCCCATATCTACTTACGACAGTCTAGGTATCACACTAACAATAGATTGAGCACATATACAAAATTCTTTTGACAAAATAACCATTATTTTTTCGGGTTTTAAGTGCAACTTACATTATCAGCTGGTACAGCAAGATGAGCTTTGCACAAGAACGGACTCTTAGGTCCGAATCCAAGCAGATAAGTGAAAGACAAAGGAAAGATAGTTCATGCATAGAAGCGCAAGAGTCCATGGAACAAGATGTCCATTGTAGTTCTATGTTTGGCGGACTTGTCGATTATTTATAAAATTTATCGTGATATTTAGTTTACATTTTTTTTTTAAACCCAAGTCCACCCAGGAGAAACGGTACACGACCACGCAGCCCGTATTTTCATCTGTGCTCAAACGAACCACTGGCTCTGAAGACAACATTTAGAGACAGACAACGAGCTGCAGCCCAGCGTAGCAAATTGTCGGGAAGCCTTCTATGACGAGGGTATTGTAAAGTCAGTGCAACGCTACGATATACCAATAATTCAAGAACAGTCTTATACGCATTTATTATTGTTATAGTACCGCCATCCGGTTTCAACCCGACGTAGGGGTCATCTTCTGGGCGTTTACACCATTGGTCGACTGCTGGTGGTGTAACTCCTGTCTACATACCATGTGATAGTTTCCTGCCATTATGTAGACACGAGTGACACCACCAGCAGTCGACCAATGGTGTAAACGCCCAGAAGATGACCCCTACTTCGAGTTGAAACCAGTTGGCGGTATTATAACAATAATAAATGCGATTAAGACTGTTCTTGAAATATTGATTGATCATACTAATCGCTGCTTCTCTCCACAACCATGTTGTCCAAAAAAGCTACGATATACGTATAAGTCGCAACGGCGACTATGTAGAAAAGTAGCAGAATGGTGTTTCAGATAAAACAGTCTGGATTTACACTGTGTTTGCCATACCGCAACGAATCGTTCCTTATTTTCGGAATAGCTCTCGTAGCCTTCAGCTGGCAAATTTCTACTAACTATTGTTTCGCGACGTCCGTACAGTGCGAAAGGTGAGACAGTTGTGAGGTTCGCCGACGACGGCTGAGCGCTGAACAAGAGTAGGGTGCAGTGTGTCCGCAACATGCGGAGCGACCCGCCTTCCCGCTGGCAGCTGCGGCCGTCCCAGCTGTCGCCTTTAAACCTGCTCGGTATGCATCCCGGCGACCTCTGGGCTGCCAATATCTGAGCAGCGCCGCCCAGTGATGGCCGCGGCGACCTGCTGCGATTCAATACACACGGCAAGGACGGGACGGAGCGGGGTGGAGCGGAGCGGGCACACTGCGCTCGCCGTCGTGTTCTGGCGCTGGGCAGTCTTGTAGCGCCGGCGCCGGAATGCGACGCGCCGCCTGTCCGCTCTGGACCGGCACACGCCGGCCTCGCCCGCCCGGAGACGAGAAATTCCTCTGTCGGCCGTCACATGCAGATGAGGTCGCGCCGCCATCCTCGAGGCACCCTGCCACGTGCCAGGCTACCGACGCCAACCAGAGCTCTACGCTTTCTATGGCGACCGTCACGTGAATAGGCAAGTCTGGCTCATCCCACAGCTTTGTCAGTGAGTGATGATTTCAAATTTTCGTAAGTATTCCGAGAATGTTTCCTACAGCGACCACCACGGCATGAGGGCGCTGCCTCGAACGCTTACACCGTTGCCAATTTATGCTAGCATCCCCTCCACGGAGCTCCAGCGACAAGTCTACTTAATGTCACACATCAAGGCACAGACCCCCTTTTGTGTGTTTGTCATTTCATAACATTTACACTTTCAGAGCGGTCAGGACTCGTCATCTACGGAACAATCATTGTATTCAAGACTAATTGTAAACCTCTGTAACTGTAAAGCATTTCAACATTCATATTTACTGGTATTAACTGACGCTGTAACTCCGCAAAGAAAGTTATGTATTAGTTTTTGTTAGTTTTAGTTTCTTTCTTTCTTTCTTGGGGCCTTGTTCGAGCCAACGCGAGGTCGGCCTTGTTATTACGGATTTGGCCGTGTTATATTCAGAGGGTAGCCTGGACCGAATCCACCTGGCGAATTAAAGACAAGGGCTGGTGTGCTGGCCAGCCGGCATGTGGTTTTTAGGCGGTTTTCCACGTACCGCTAGGTGAATACCGGTCTGGTCCCCACGTTCCGCCTCAGTTACAAGCGTCGCAGACATTTGTATAACTTCCCCCCTATTTCACGATTTACACTAGATGCAGACAGTTGGGGTGCAATGGTTCCGTCCTGGGGGGTACACGGTGGTGGCAGGAAGGGCATCCAGCCATCCCTAACACTAACATTGCCAAATCCGTTGTAACCACGCCGACCCTGCGATCGCTGCGTGACTATGGCGTAAGCAAAAGAAGAAGGAGTAGTTGCAGAGGGTGGCCAGATGCAGTTCCTGCCGCCACCCCAAAGACCCCAAGACGGAAGTAGTATCTGCATCGACTGTAATCCATGAAATAGTGCGAACGTGTTCAAATGTCTGCGATTCGTGTAACTGAAGCAGAACGTGAGGGCCAGCCCGGTATTCACCTAGCAGGATGTGCAAAACCACCTAAAAGCTGCATCCAGGCAGGCCGGCATACTGGCCCTCGTCGTTAATCCGCTGGGCGGGCTCGATCTGGGGCCAGCGCGCCTACCCGAGTCCAGAAATCAGAGCATTAGCGCTCTCGGCTACTATTTCTTGTTCTACGTAGAAAAAATTAATATCGAATTCTGTGTACACGATCTGTACCTGTTCCTCGCTCCTGTGTCCCCTAAAGAACAACAGTGCGTGTTTAGGAAGTTACAACACTCCGCGAAAGAATATTCTTGTCAGCTGCTACGAAAATAAATAAATATAAGCTAACGTTACAAGAAAGTGTGAAAAAACTTTTTTTCCTTCATCCTGTGGAAAAAAACAATGACATTACTGCGAAAACATAAAATAAGATATGGTGAGAAGAGTGAAGCTGTCCCACTTACGTATCGAGAAACGACGTCGCTGATGATTTTGCTCTCTGTTGGACCTAGTGGAAACTTACTGCGAGAAAGTTATCAAAAAACAATGAAATTAACTCTGGTAACATCTGACACATCATTATTGTGTCGTGTCACATATGAACGCATTTTCTTTACGAGAGACTCGGTGCGCGACAGCAGGAGAGTCCTTGTGTGCCCCGCCGCCAGGTTTTTCATTCCGACGGCTTACCATAACACGACCGATAATATTGCTTGTCTCACGAAACTTTATTTGTAGCTCTTTGCTGACCCATCGCCAATGCACCCATCATCCAAATCGCCGATATAGGTTAGACGAAACTGTAGGTAGGCCTGCTTTCAGGCCAATATTTCCGTTGAAGTAGAGTAAACTATATTTTTGCCCTTCCGATTTGTGAAATCCAAATTTTATTGAGGTTTCTAGATTATTGTCCCTAGTAAAAGGTAACCGCGTTTTACATAACTCTTCGTTTCTGCTGTTGCAATTTCTCAGCATTTCATTAAAAACTTTTTTTGTATATTTTACTTCTTTGTTTTTTTTTATTTTTTTTTTTTTTAGACGGAAATCACTCTGTATTTTTCCAGCTGGTGTATACTCTGCTTTGTCATGGTATCTTACCACTAACCTTTTGTGAAAGTCATCAAATTTACTAATTTCGTTTTCAATCGTGGCCCTTTCTTAGAGAATCAAAACACACTCACATCTGATGTTACTTCATACACAATACAGTCGATTGGGGAATACCACAATGTTTTGTTGTCATTTTATAAACTTGCTCAAATTTTGTGTTATTCCTGGCTTTTTGCGTGTTGATTACATTAGTAATAAATCCTCAGAAGCCTAGCTTCGATACAACACTTTTAGATTGTTTCGAATGGCTTTTCGCCCATTACGCACACCTAGAGGAGTAGCACTAGGCCTGTTTCCTCCCTTTACTCTCTACCAAACACACTACATTCAGCTGGCGTTGTGTCACACATGCGGCGACAAAGCTGGTGCATCACACGCTCAGCGTCGGAGGACTGCAAGGGGCTTGTGTGTCACTGAGATGTCTAACTTCCTGATGGCCAGCCTAGTTTTACACCTGTGTCATTTCTCTTATTTCTTGAAGGATTGTTTTCCGCACGAAGTATTAAAAGTGTCACAAATGGCCAATTTCGTTCCAAATCCTAGCAAGTAGCAACTGCAATCAGCCACAAAAGTTATCGAAAGGGTTAACATTGTTAGCGGGCCACGGAATTTTAAAGGCATTATGCAGGGTGAACTAACATTTATGCACTCGGTCGGCACAGCGCGACTCCTTGCATACAGTAGAAAAACGCCTGTAACAAAATTCGTCATGTCTATATTTTCGATACAAAGTAGAAATCAAAGAGAGGCATTTTGACAGCGCTGTAATCAAATGTCCATCAAGTAATTTCATTTAGTACTGCATAGTAGTGCTTTCCAGTAAGTACAACAACGAAATAAATGGCTTTCTGGCTGCATTGGGACTCCTTATTTTTACAAGGGTCGGTTAATAGCTCCATCCAATAATAGCTTCATTTTCAGAAAACAGTTTCAGATATGGGGTTGGACATGGAGGAACCTAACATATACAAGGTCCAGTCACATTAATATGACCACAAACTATGTTCGACGTAGAAGTTCGATAACCTCTGAGAAGCGCAGATGGCAGCACCAGTAGTGGAGAGTATATAAATCAATTCGGGGTGGACGCGGAAAACAGTGCAGTCGCTGTCGTAATGTGGAAACGGAGCGGTTGATCTGACGTCCAGAACTGCATAGTCATTGGCGTTCGGACCAAGAGTGAAAACATTGCCGAAACGGCTAAGTTTGTAACCGGCGTGCCACCTTGTTTAAAATATATCGTGCATGGAAAAATTGCGCTATCCAAAACCGGCTCCTAGTCAACTGTGGTGGGGTCGTCATGGATCCACATCCCTGAACATCATCGACTGTTTTTCTACACGTCCACGCTGCAGAAGGTGGTTATTCAAGATTCCGACAGCTGATCACGTAAAAGTGACTGGACAGATTATAAAGAGGTCATCAGCCGAATGTATTACTGTGGACGCTTCATTCACTCTAGATTGGTGTTCTCATTCAACATCGAA
The DNA here is from genome assembly GCF_023897955.1 of Schistocerca gregaria. Classification (NCBI taxonomy): domain Eukaryota; kingdom Metazoa; phylum Arthropoda; class Insecta; order Orthoptera; family Acrididae; genus Schistocerca; species Schistocerca gregaria. The sequence continues at coordinate 513,908,388 of NC_064920.1, forward strand.
AATTAATGCTTTTGCCTAGTCACTTAACACGCCCCGTTTTATACCCTTCCGGATAGCATCGTTTCTGGGATTCTGAGAGCCTAACCCTACCCGGATGGAATCCGCTCCAATGATTACAGATGACGGCTGGCGAGATGGACAATCTGGATGTGAGTTTTAGCTGGTTTTTCCACATCCCACTAGGAGAATACCAGATTATTACCCACGTTATGCAGACATTTAGAAAATACCCTCACACTTTCAAATAACATTAAAAGCGAATAGATGGGATAGGTACACTGATTTAGTTCTGCAGAAGGGGAAGGTGAGTAAGGGACTGATGAATTAGGCTCAAATGGCTTTAAGCACTATGGGAATTAGATGAATTAGGTTCAGAAGGTTCATAATTAACGCCGATAAGTTACGGGCGAGTCTGCCTGAGCCAATAGCGTTTGTTTATACAAGATAAACTGCTCAACAAATACTAATCAAATTTTCAGAACTTTCTCGAGATAGTGTTAAGGGACTTATAATTACGGAACTACTTCATTGTTTCATGTTATGTTTGCGTAGCACATGCTTTTTGCCTTCCTAAAGATATCTTTTAAGTGCCTTCCAGTACTATTTGTAAGGGACTACTGCAGCTCGACTGTTACAATTTCTAAATATTTGATATAATTCCCACTTTGTTCCACATGATATCCTTATCCATAAATCAGCCATCAGGTTGTCTGTTAGTGCCAGTACCAAGTTTTAAACTTAATAGAAAGTAACTTCCGAAGTACAAGAGAAAAGTGTTGAGGAGAGCATTATATTAATCGTCTATCTTACATGTATTACAAATTTCCTGCCAGCCTTACTTTTTAACCAGGTTGAAAAACTCTCTGGGGCCCCTAGATAGGTGTTATGAGGCTGAATATGCATGTACATCTTGTCCCTTACTCCATTTAACACAGTGCACGGTTCAGCGTTCTAGTTATTGGGTTGGAGTAGTAAAGTCTCCTTTTTCAGGTTCCCTACATGCGTAACTGAATTATACAAACACAACGTGTTCTGGGATATCACTGACGTACTTAAGGGAGTCTTCCAATGATGCCTGTTTACAAATTTCTTATCACTTATTATGTGATGTTGTCTGGCAAACTATTTTGATTCTACTAGTAACATACTTAATCGTGACAAGGCTTCCATTATTATAGTCTCCGACATCGTCTCTGTTTTACTATAGGTCAAAAGCATACTGCTTAAACAGTGTATCTGCGGTCATACGGAGATTTTATTTTGATGTTACATCGTTTTACTAGTAACAATCTGATGCTGCTATTACATGTGGTGATTTACCTGATAAATACTTTCAGTGATGTACTACGCTCATATACTTCGTTTTGGGTTTATCCGCCTTCGTTGATTCACTGTCTGACGATTTTTATTCTTATCGTCTTTTAACACAAGGATAATAGTTTGAAGAATATATACACATGGTGGGCTTATTTTCAGACTTGCTCAGATAAGAACATTAATGACAATATGTCTACTGTTTGTGTCTTTGTTTGAGGTACTTCTTGTCAGTAATATGGCTGAAAGTTTTGTTGTTTAAGATCCTGTTGCGGCATATTATAACGCGGAAACCGGTAGACATTAAAGTAGAGATGGGGCTTCCTAAGCTGAGTACGGATTAGCTGGTTATTTTTTAAGCACCTCTTGCGGAGTTGGTGAGTGAACATATAAATGAAAGATGGTATCTTGTATGAATCTATTGACGTATGGAAGTACTGCAATGAACAGGTCATGGAACGTTACAACTGTCAAGAACACTGTCTTCTGTCATTTCATCTAACTGTGCAGTTAACTCCCTCTCTCTGCTCGTTTTCCTCCCTCTTTCTCTTGTTTCATTCCAATCTTCCTATACTTCCTATACTATGTTACGTAAATATAACAAATATTTTACATATACCACATCATGTGTATGTCCTAACACCAGCGTAAACAGCAGACGTAACAGAGACAAGTCTGCAAAGAAAAAGTTGTGTGGACTCCTTTACAACACCAGTGTGGCGCTTCTCCGGTCAGGAGTCGTATATTGTCCCCTGTGTGGCTTTTTACTTATTTTGGGAGGTGATTAAATGCCATTTAATACTGTCTATTTGCTCACACACTCCCGATCCTGGAAGCTCAAAGAATATTAAATTCCGGTCCATGTGGGACCCCCAGTAGGGTCCTAATATTAAATACCAAGAACAAGGCTCAACTGTTTAAAAGGCTGATGGACCTAAATAACATGAACAGCATTGTAGTTAAGGCCCATGCCTGAAAGCGAAATGTAGGTTCCACTTTTTCGATTATGGTACATAATTCCAAAGAATAAATAGCTTTCCCTTCTTGTAATTACTTCACGGTATGAAATTAAAATCTGGTGCTGCATATTAAATTTCATATCGAGATAGATGTTCCTTACTATTACTCAACTAAGTACTAGCTTAGATGAAGAGGATAAATACTGTAACATTTCTGAAGTATATTTTCAGATAAATACGTGCTCGTATTTCCCAGACTCTCTTTAATGTTTCAGCATTAATGGAAGATTCAGTTCATTAAAACTTAAACTTGGTACAGGTGAAAAGTATTACACCTGTCGATGAGATACGTAAACGTTAGACTATAGACGCAAGACTGTCATTTTACAGTATTCAGTTTTATTTCATGTTCAGCAGAAAAGGCGACATGACACTCTATGGCTGTTGGAATACTGTCACCCTGAAAAGAGTTCAGTCGATAAATTATTTTTCCTCCAGCACTTCTGGATGCTGCATGTCATCAGAATACTTTTTCTATACCATTTTTATTCACAACACACCTGGTCACTCACCAATATTGTTCAGAGTGTTCTTCTCTGACTTGCACAAGGGTGAAAATTACTTACTGACCACCATCACAGGCTAACCAATATACAGGTTCCCACTAAGTCGAAGTGATACTATCCAGACTGCTGAATCAGTCCAAACTAAACGCAAAATGGGTCAACATAAAACTGACATCTTCAAAACGAGAATATAATACAAGCAATAAAGTATGATTAATCTTTTTACAATGTGTTACTAGAATAAGATATTACGGGCACTGGCTTTATATGTACAGATACCATACATTCCTTATATTATTAGACTTATATATATCACCATATTCTCAAAATTAGAGGTGGGAAGAGCTATTCTTAAACAGTACATATTTATGCCTCCTGTAACATATACATCACTGTAATAATAAAATAAAATATAAACACATAATTACCATCTTCAGTACTTCATTCAACACATAAATTCTCTTTTTTCCATCACGTCATCCTTTGTATTCTACTTAGAATATGATAAATAATACATCATTTCTCGGCCAACTCCACTAGTGATCGCAATTTCACCCAACAGTTCTACTCACGTGCCTGACTTAGGTTAACATCTGCACCTGCTAACTGTAATTTTCTAACACATGTATCACAGTGGATGTGATAAAAAATAATAAGCAGGAATCATGTGTTTGCTACAATATTACACTGAATAATAGCAATATACTTGATAGATGTATTTGATAAGTGTGGAAAAGTAGACTGTGTATGGATTGTTGTGAATTGTAGATAACTGATACAATAGATAATGGTTAACTTACTATGGTAACTACTGAAGATCCCACAAAGTGTTTTCAACATATGCACACTACTGTGTCATGTGGAAGAATGTTAAAAATTATTTCTTCTCCATGGATTTTAATACCTACTCCGAATTCTTCTTTTGTTTCCTTCACTGCTCGCTCAATATACAGATTGAATAACATCAGGGAGAGGCTACAACCGTCTCACTCCCTTCCCAACCACTGCTTCCCTTTCATGCCCCTCAACTCATAACTGCCATTTGGTTTCTACACAAATTGTAAATAGCCTTTCGCTCCCTATATTTTACCCCTGCCACATTCAGAATTTGAAAGAGAGTATTCCAGTCAACAATGTCAAAAGCTTTGTCTATGTCCACAAATCCTAGAAACGTACGTTTGCCTTTCCTTAATCTTTCTTTTAAGTTAAGTTGTAATGTCAGTATTGCCTCACGTGTTCCAACATTTCTACGGAATCCAAACTGATCTTCCCCGAGGCCGGCTTCTATCAGTTTTTCCATTCGTCTGCAAAAAATTCGCGTTAGTATTTTGCAGCTGTAACTTATTAAACTGATAGATCGGTAATTTTCACATCTGTCAACACCTGCTTTCTTTGGGATTGGAATTATTATATTCTTCTTAAGTCTAAGGGAATTTCGCCTGTCTCATACATCTTGCTCACCAGAGTTTTGGCAGGACTGGCTTCCCCAAGGCTGTCAGTAGTTCTGATGGAATGTTGTCTACTCCGGGGGCCTTGTTTCGACTCAGGTCTTTCAGTGCTCTGTCAGACTCTTCACGCAGTATCATATCTCCAATTTCATCTTCATCTGCATCCTCTTCCATTTCCATAATATTGTCCTCAAGTACATCGCCCTTGTATAGACCCTCTATATACTCCTTCACCCTTCCTGCTTTCCCTTCTTTGCTTAGAACTGGGTTTCCATCAAAGCTCTTGATATTCATGCAAGTGGTTCTCCTTTCTCCAAAGGTCTCTGTAATTTTACTGTACGCAGTATCTATCTTACCCCTAGTGAGACAAGCCTCTACATCCTTACATTTGTCCTCTAGCCATCCCTGCTTAGCCATTTTGCACTTCCTGTCGAACTCATTTTTGAGACGTTTGTATTCCTTTTTGCCTGCTTCATTTAATGCATTTTTATATTTTCTCCTTTCATCAATTAAATTCAATATTACCCAAGGATTTCTACTAGCCCTCGTCTTTTTACTTACTAGATCCTCTGCTGCCTTCACTATTTCATCCCTCAAAGCTACCCATTCTTCTTCTACTGTATTTCTTTCCCCCATTCCTGTCAATTGTTCCCTTATGCTCTGCCTGAAACTCTGTACAACCTCTGGTTCTTTCATTTTATCCAAGTCCCATCTCCTTAAGTTCCCACCTTTTTGCAGTTTCTTCAGTTTTAGTCTACAGTTCATAACCAATAGATTATGATCAGAGTCCACATCTGCCCCTGGAAAAGTGTTACAATCTAAAATCTGGTTCCTGAATCTCTGTCTTACCATTATATAATCTGTCTGAAACCTTCTAGTATCTCCAGGGTTCATCCATGTATACAACCTTCTTTCATGATTCTTGAACCAAGTTTTAGCTATGATTAAGTTATGCTCTGAGCGAAATTCTACCAGGCGGCTTCCTCTTTCATTTCTTAGCCCCAATCCATATTCGCCTACTATGTTTCCTTCTCTCCCTTTTCCTACTCTTGAATTCCAGTCATCCATGACTATTAAATATTCGTCTCCTTTCACTACCTGAATAATTTCTTTTATCTCATCATATATTTCATCAATTTCTTCGCCATCTGTAGAGCTAGTTTTCGTATAAACTTGTACTACTGTCGTAGGCGTGGACTTAGTGTCTATCTTGGCCACAATAATGTGTTCACTATGCTGTTTGTAGTAGCTTACCCCTACTCCTATTTTTTATTCATTATTAAACCTACTCCTGCATTACCCCTATTTGATTTTGTATTTATAGCCCTGTATTCGCCTGACCGAAAGTCTTCTTCCTCCTACCACCGAACTTCACTAATTTCCACTGTATCTAACTTTAACCTATCCATTTCCCTTTTTAAATTTTCTAACCTACATGCCCGATTAAGGGATCTGACATTCCACGCTCCGATCCGTAGAACGCCAGTTTTCTTTCTCCTGATAAGAACGTCCTCTTGAGTAGTCCCCCCCCCCCCCCCCCGGAGATCCGAATGGGGGACTACCATCATGATGTAATCATACAGTAAAGCTGCATGCCCTCGGGAAAAATTACTGCTGCAGTTTCCACTTTCTTTCAGCCGTTCGCAGTACCAGAACAGCAAGGCCATTTTGGTTAGTGTTACAAGGCCAGAACAGTCAGTCATCCAGACTGTTGCCCCTGCAACTACTGAAAAGGCTGCTGCCGCTCTTCAGGAACCACACGTTTGTCTGGCCTCTCAACAGATACCCCTTCGTTGTGGTTGCACCTGCGGTACGGCTATCTGTATCGTTGAGGCACGCAAGCCTCCACACGAATGGCAAGGTCCAGGGTTCATTCTGACATACCTGATGTATAGGTCTAATGTCAATCATTTGGGATTGAATAACTTGAGATTAACCACTTGGCTTGGCACACAACTGTTTCCAGCTGCAAGGAACTCATATAAACAATTAGATAGTTTAGTTAAGGGTTCATCTCTTAGTCCACAACTGACTGAAATATTTATGGGACATTTTTACAACATTTTCAGAAAAAAGAAACTTTGATTGCAAATATCAAACACTGGCTTACACATGTGGATGATGTCCTGTGTATGTGGCCACTTAGTACAAGACAACCCAACTTATTTTTGGGAAAACCTAAACAGTCAGCATAAAAATATTCAGTTCACAATGGAAATTTTCAGCAAATCAATAAACTTCTTAGATCTCACCACTGACATCGGTACACAGGCACATTATTTTAAAATTTGTAGAAACACTACAACCCCAGTCATAGTAATACCTTCTTGCTCACAACACACCATATTTACAAACATGCAGGTTTTCACTCAGTGGTACACCGTCTTATATGTGTCCTCATATCCACATATTATTTTAAACCAGAGTTACATACAATAAAATTTATGGCCCGTCCTTACTGACCTCATTTTGTATAGGAAACAAAAATGTAAAATTATTACTAGCGGCAAACGGAGGAACCAAAATTGTACACCTTATACATATTCTAAGCAATATGCAGTTTCAAGTTACA